>NW_026294584.1:152801307-152881307 GCF_007827085.1 Peromyscus californicus insignis | reverse complement strand
AGGCTGAGGACGAGGACGAGGAGGCAGCAGGACAGTGAGGGTGTTCAAGACCATGAAGCCCCTCAGTGACAAATTCTCTCTGTCACTGGAAGCGTGAAAACTAACTTCGTCTGAGGGAAAAACAGGGTTTCAAAGTCCGCATGCAGACCATGCACAGGCTGCCCACAGATGCTGCCCATGCAGAGAGCATCAGCCATGCCTCCCATCCTCCAGCACCTTCCCTAGGCTGCTGCACTCCTAGCCTGTAGGGAAGCAGGGCCTCCCTTCCTGTATCATACCAGATGGCCATCCAGCACCTCACTAACTGGCAAACTCTGTAGTCTACAGCTGTAAGGACGTCCTCTGTTCTGTGGGTTGTTGCTATTGCTGTTCCCACCATATTCCGCCACTGCAGAGCGGCAGTGTACTAAAGGAACTGATTAATGGAAACATCTCTCGCGCTTGTCCCTAGTGAACTTCTACGGAACTCTATCCAAGCTACTCTTTCCTTATCGAACAGACAGTAATTTCTCAGCAGTAACACTGCAAAGGTTTGGGGGTGTGCAGAAAAAAGCAAAATAAATGACTGCAGTAGAAAAAGAAGAGGAGGCGCCTCTCCTTGGTAGCTTCCTTTGAGTTCTAGGCCATCTGGGCTAGACTGAAATTCTATCTGAAAAAAAAGGGAAGGGTAGGAGGGCAGATAGTTTATGGATTAAAGTACTTGCCATGCAAGCCTGATGACCTGAGTTCAATCCCTGGAACCCACATAAAAGTTAAAGGAATGAACTGATTGTACAACGTTGTCCTCTGGCCGCCACAGGAGTGGCAGGGCATGCACACGTGATGGATGCCATAGTGTTCATCTGTAATCTCAGCACTTCTATGGAGATGAGGGGCAATAAAAAATAAATAAAAAGCAAGAGACTTTGTCTCTAAAGTGAGGATCAACTTCTGAGGTTGTTCTCTGACCTCAATATACACGTCTTGGCATACATGTACACACACAGAAAAACATTAAAACAAATGAAATAAAAAATGATTTTGTTACAATGTAACTTTATATTACTGATTTTCTTCATGTAAAAGCCCATCAAACTTCTTAAAATAAGACCAGAGGCTGGTGATGAAGCAGAGTGGAACAGTCTTGCATAGCATGCTTGATGTCCTGGATTCCAGCCCCAGCACTAGGGCGGAGAAGGAGCGAAAGGATACTTGTGTGTTGTGTCTAGATGCAGATGAGCCTCCCTCTTAAGCAGCAGCTGGTAAAAGCAAAAACTGGAACTGCAGGGCCATGATTACTGGCCCAAAATTGGAGTGCCAGGCAGAAATACGACATACTGCTTAGAAAGTCTCCAACAGAACCATCTAAAATCCTGTCAGATTACTATGTAGTGGAGAGGCTTTCTGATTAAGAACTATGGCACACTTCTGCCCTCCCTATAAGAAACAATCCTAATGGTCTGTGAATCAGCTGGACAGGACAAAGTTCTCCATGAAAGCTGCTTGCTGTGGCTTGAGCGTGCACGTACACACGCACACATTCACATGCACACACACACATTCACATGCACTTGCCAGTGCTCTTGGAGGCCAGAAGAGGATGTTGGAATCGCCTGGAGCTGGAATTACAGGTGGTTGTGAGTTGCTTGATGTGGGTGCTGGGAACCGAACTTAGGTCCTCTGGAAGAACAGCAAGCACTCTTAATCGCTGAGCCATTACACCAGCCCCAATGGTGACTCTTTTGCCTAAACATTTCTGGTTCTTTTTAATTTCTTTAAAAACACATTTTTTAGATTTATTTATTTAATGTATATGTTTATATGTGCACCATGTGTGTGCCTGGTGCCCTCAGAGGTCAGAAGAGTTTGGATCCCCTGAAACTGGAGTTATAGATGGTGTGACCCGCCATGTAGGTGTTGAGAATTGAACCCAGATCCTCTCAACAAGTGGTCTTAATCACTGAGCTGACTCTCTGGCCCCTTTATTTTTTGAGACAGAGTCATGCTAAGTAGCTCTAGTTGGTCAATCCTCCTGTATGTTTGTGTCACCATGTCTAGGTCAAAGCATTTCTTTCTTTCTATTTTTTTCCCCCCTAAGACAAGGTCTCACTATAAAGCTGTCCTGGAGTTCACTATGTAAACCAGACTGACTTTGAACTCCACAGAGATTCACCACTATGCCCTGCTCAAAACATTTTTTAACTGGGAAACTCAAAGAGACCCCAAAGATTTCAGATATGAGATTATGGACTTATATATGTACTGGGTGAAAATGTACACAAAATATCTGAAAACCAAATAAAACACAAAAGGAGATCAAATACTGTGAACACTGACCTTTAACAACTGGAGCTTCCATCTCGGAAACTGGTTCTGACTTTTCCTCTCCGTTAGATTCATCAACTTCGGCCACTGTGGTCAACTCTGGCTCACTCTTGTAGAGTCTATAGTCTGGACCCTTGAATGGAAGACATGTGATTGCAACAACAGAAAACTACATGGTCACTGTATGCTGTGCACCTCAACTAGGTAGGTGGCTCAGTGCTAGAAGCCTTGCCTAGCATATGTAAGGTCCTGGGCTCAACTGAAAAATAAGTTTGCCTTTAAAGATGGAAATGGAAAGCCCCAACTCTGATATAATACAATACATGTTACATGGCAACTGAGTAGAAAGAATAATTTAAAGGTTTTTTTTTCCCCCTTTCTTAGGAAGATTTTTAATTAGTGAAACTTACTATTTTAAAATTTAGACTATTCCAAAGTCTCTTTTCTTCTGTGTGTAGAGATTGAACCAAGGGCCTTGTGCTCACTCTAAAGATTTATATATGTACATTAGTGTTTTGGCTGCGTGTTTCTGAGTGTACCCCACAGGTGTCCTGGTGTCCACAGATTCCCTGGAACTCTCATTCTAGGTGGGGGTGCACTGCTATGTAGCTACAAAGAACCAAGCGTGGGTCCTCTGGAAGAGCAGCAAGTGCTTGTAACCACTGCACCAACCTTTTTAGCTTCTTTCATGCACTTTATCACTCAGAATCATTCTTTGGAGGTAGGTCTCATGTAGCCTAAATTGGCCTTGACCTCCTGATCCTTTTGACCTCCTAGGCATGTATTCTTATTCTCTCTCTCTCTGAGACTGCACAGCCTAGGCTGGTTTAGAGTCATGATTCTCCTGCATCTGCCTCTCTGAGTGCTGTATGACAGATGGATGTCATCATAACTGGCTCAAAGTCACTCCTTTTTTTTTGTATTTTTTTTGTTTTTTGTTTTTTTTTCTTCAAGACAGGGTTTCTCTGCATAGCAGCTCTGGATATCCTGAAACTTGATTTGAAGACCAGGCTGGCCTGGAACTCACTGAGGTCCTCCTGCCTCTGCCTCCTGAGTGCTGGGATTAAAGGCATGTGCCACCACGCCTGGCTCACAGTTTTATCATGGTCAAACTAAAGTCTAAAAATAATCATACAATCCAATAAATTTTCATCTAGAAGTAAGTCTGAGTAAGTAAGGTTCATCCCAAACTAAATTCCTGTCAGAGAATACTTTGTATTTCTCAAAATTATCTAAGTTTCATTTTTTTTTTGTTTTTCTTTTGGAGACAGGGTCTTGCTTTATTTATAGCTCAGGCTTGCCTTGACCTCACAATCCACCTGCTTAGTTCTAGGTCCCCACTGTCCTTGCTCACGACAGTCTCTTCATCTGCTCACTGAAGCCCTCGTGTTTTCAATCCCAGAGAGCCCTGATCCTTGCCAATACCTACGTCCTTACATGGTTTTCCTAAACTGCCCACCTCCCGCTCATTTTGCTATTTTCTGATCTAAATATTCTGTTTGCCTCTAACACTCTGAAGTGGTGAATTTAAAATATGGCTTGATCAGAATGTGTAAAGTAACCACTTTATGAATGATGAAATATTAAAATTATGAGATTATTAAAAGGTAAAATGATAAAATGTAAATTGGAAAAACAAAGGGTAATAATGTTATATGCAAACAAAAAGGCACTAGCTAAAAAATGGAGTTATAGCAAAAATAAGCTGGAGCATGAAATAAATTAATTCTCAAAAATGAGTGGGTATATAAAATTGTTCTGTGGCTATGGCAGCCACTTACACAGTGAGATCCATTTCTTGGATATCCTTGAACTTGATGAGTCTTCCTCTCTTCAGGCAGATGCACGGGGCCCCTGCTATAACAGAGCAAGGAGCTGCTATCACTGGGCAGAGGGGGGATTATGGGAGGCTGCTCTGTAAAGTCATAAGACCGAGGAAGTGGAGGCCGAGGTGGGACTACTTCCTCTTCCTAAAGATTGTAGAATAGTCACCTTATTTAGATAAGCAGATTGGGTTAAGCATCTCTACACTGTTTTCATTGCTACATTAATTAAAGTTACTGTAACATGATTAAAGGGACACTGCCAAGCCAAAAGTCTCACAGTGAAAAACCACAACAATTTTGAATGATAGTAAATAATGGGGTTTAAGTGCCATATCTGTTTTCTCCTACACTTACAGGGTAGCTTTACCTACCCAGACAGATCACTACGGGAAATTACTGTACTTCATTGTAAAACCAGGAGGAAGGAAAAAAAAAAAGCTGGCTAAAAAAAAATATTATTACATATTTTGATGATTTTGAGAGAAAAAAGAATTTCTTTTTGGCTTTTAAACAAAACTCAAGGCCACAGACATTTTTCAGTTAGGTTGACAGTATCTCTTTGTTGTTATAATTTCTCTATGGCATGCATGACCGAGTCAATTTTATCTAGCAACCATCCTATAAATGTTATCAAATATAAGAAGCCATGATAAATATTCAAATTACTCAGAAAAAGCACAATAATGTTAAAGCTCTAATAGATGAAAAGTAGTCACTAATTTGATTTTTTGCGTTTAAGGAAGAAAAATCATGTTAGAAATTACTAAGGTACCAAATTACTAAGTCAGTAACATTTCAAGATTAAAATGACCTAACTATATTTAAAAGACATTTCTATCTTTCTTTTTCTGTTCCCTGAGATAGAGTCACACTATGTAGCCCAGACTGGCCACAATTTGCCATCCTCCTGCCTCAACCTCCCGAGGACTGGGTTGTGCACCACCACCCCAGGCAGGCTAAAAAATATTTTTTCAGGAATAGAGAAGACTTAACTACTTCGAATTTTACTTGTTAACATTTAAAGTTAGCTCGAAAAACAAACCAAACTTACCTCGCTTTTGTACTTAACTGCTGAGAAAGGCTTTGATCCTGCCAGACCTACTGGGAAGATTGGAAAACGTAACTACTTATACTAAGAACACCTTTCTAAACCCACAGAAAGAGTGACTTTGGTTAGCATACTTTATTTAAAAATTTTAAATTAAATGTATTTATTTTGTGTGCGTGTGTATGCACACATGTGCCAGGGCACACATGTGGAAGGTAGAGGACAACTTTCACAAGTGGGTTCTGTCCTTTCACCTTGTGGGTCTTAGGAATCAAACTCAGGTCTCCAGCCCTGCCAGCCAGTGTCCTTACCTACTGAACCATCTCACCAGCCTGGTTTCATTGATGTGACAAGAAGTCGTCACATTATTGTCCCCACCCCTCTACTGTGCTTCTAGGAGTTTGCTATGAAGCTTAAGCTCACTTGCCACTCATTTAGGCTGGCCTCAAACTCAAGGCCACACCCTGGCCTCAGCCTCCCTAGTGTCAGCATTACAAGTGTTAGCCTTCTTTTCTTGGTTTTTCCACACAGGGTTTCTCTGTGTAGCCCTGGCTGTCCTGAAACTCTCTCTGTAGACCAGGCTGGCCTCAAACTCACAGTCTGCCTCCTGAGTGTTGGGATGAAAGGCATGTACTGCCCACATCTGCTCTAAATATTAAGTTTAAGAATTGGCCGGGCGGTGGTGGCGCATGCCTTTAATCCCAGCACTTGGGAGGCAGAGCCAGGCGGATCTCTGTGAGTTCGAGGCCAGCCTGGTCTACCAAGTGAGTTCCAGGAAAGGCGCAAAGCTACACAGAGAAACCCTGTCTCGAAAAACAAAAAAAAAAAAAAAAAGAATTGGTATGTGGGCCGGGCAGTGGTGGCGCACGCACGCCTTTAGTCCCAGCACTGGGGAGGCAGAGGCAGGCAGATCTCTGTGAGTTAAGAGGCCAGCCTGGGCTACAGAGTGAGTTCCAGGGAAGGCGCAAAGATACACAGAGAAACCTTGTCTCGAAAAACAAACAAACAAAAAAAGAATTGGTATTGGAGCTGGAGAGATGGCTCACTGGTTTTAAGAACACTGGCTGGATTCCCAGCACTCTTCTGGTGGCTAAAAAACTTTAGTTCCAGGGGATCTGGTGCCCTCTTCCAGTCTCCAGGGACACAAGTCACCAGACAAACATGGAGGCAAAACACCCATACACATAAAATAAATTAAAAAAAAAAATCTTAAAAATAGAAAAAGAAAAGATCTGTGAAAATAGGTTTCCTCAGCCGGGCGGTGGTAGCGCACGCCTTTAATCCCAGCACTTGGGAGGCTGAGCCAGGCGGATCTCTGTGAGTTCGAAGCCAGCCTGGTCTACAGAGCGAGATTCAAGACAGGCATCAAAACTACACAGAGAAATCCTGTCTCAGGAAAAAAAAAAAAAAAAAAAAAAGATTTCCTCAAGCATTATTGGTATAAACAGTTCTCTTTGATGAGAGCAATCTGGCCATACCCTTTAGAATGGAGTACGTACTAACTTTTCACACTGTGGAAACTAGGGGTACTGGCAAGTATTTTCTGTTATATGCTAATGATGTCTGTTACAGAAGAACTTACAGTTAGTACCAAAATGGCACTCCAGAAACTTCACATGCTCACCAAATGGGAAAGGATAAAGCATGGTTAATCCATACAATGTCACAGGCAACTATTATTACATTCAGGAGGGGAAAGCCAACAAGATCAGTCAGCACCCTAACAGCAGCAGGAACTGGAACCACTGGTTAACAACAAGAACAGACAGGAAGGTGGTGTTCACAGTCATGAGGGGAGCAGGGGTGGTATGGTCAAGACAAACTGTGTACATGTCCGAAACTTTCAAAGAATAAATAAAAGATATTATTAAAAAGGGAAAACAAAAGGAAAAAGAGGTGTAAGATCCCCTTTTCTCCACAGAGAAGAGTCAGAAGTAAGACGTCAATAAAGCTAAAGTGCTGTCAGTCATCACAGACACAGAAGAAGGGGTTCTGTGGCCGGGCTTCTACTTTATTAATTTATGTACCCACTCAATGGCAGAGTGACTGTTTCCCGATGGAAAACTCCATTAAAACAACAGACTTAATTATGTCTTTCCAGCAAAGCCGACCTACCTGTTTCTGAGAAACCTCTTTGCTGTTTGTGTTTGCTCAACCCCTCCATGACATCTTGAATTCTCCAAAGTTCTTTCTGAATCTGTGCCCGCTGAATTCCTGCCGATTCACTCTATCAGTAAAGAGGGACAGGTCACTGTGGTGCTTGAGTGGAAATGCCTTCCAGGGACTCATGCATTTGAACACTCAGTTTCAGTTGGTGGGGCCTTGCTGGAAGAAGCACCCACTGGGTGGGAGCTTTGGGATTTTCCAGCTGGGCCCTTCCAGGTCTCACGCTCTCTCCTTCGAGACTGCAGGCCGGCTATGATGGGCTCTATCCCTCTGGAACTGCGAGCCAAAGTACAGACCCCTTCTCCCTTAAGTTGCTTTTTGTTGAGGTTTTCTATCATAGCAACAGGAAAATAACTAATTCAACAATACGTTAGGGGGAAAAAGTCAGAGTTTTGTCTCACTAATTATATAACGAAAAGAGAGCCACAGAGGATTAAGTCCTGGGATATTTAGGATAACACACACGAGCCCACGAAGTTGTAATGATAAAAAGGTAAGGCACAAAGAGAAACACACAATTTCTCTGACATAAGTGTGCTACTGTGCATGTCTGCAGTGCGCTTTGTTGTTATTTGTGATCCCAGAAAGGCACATTCTTAGAAGGGACTATGAATTAAAAATGAAAAGGGAACAAAACTTACCATTCCTAAGTTAAAACAAGACAAAAACAAGTCCCTGAGGAGAGAAAGAAAGCCACAGAAGGTGCTCGCTGGGCCCCCGCACCTCCAGGTCCACTTTCACTGGTTTCCAATACACAGCCCACAGTGCGCTGCAGCTCAGGGGTAGACAGTGTGCTTGACCAGCACGCACAAGCCCTCAGCACCACCCCAGCACCGCATTAGAGGGAGTAACGTTCTGTGACTGTCTGATCAGTCCCTGTGGGTAGTTTGCTGCTGTTGCGGGTGTGGACCCGAGCAGCTCAACGGACAGCAGATCCTAGTCCTTCTCCATGCCCACGATCACCTTCTCCCAAGCTTACTGCATAAGGCTCCATACTACTTGTGGTTTCATGATTCACTGACAGGCACGGGGCATATCCTGAGGATAAGGGCTCCTGCGCTACTCCCTAAACTTGAGAACATAAACACACTTGACTGATAGAAGTAAATAAATGTGTTTGCAATACAAACATTCAACCACAACTACTTTTACTCTGCTCTGGTAATTCACTTTTTCCTTTTAATATTCTGTATCATGCTGTTAGGCTAAAATCATACAGTTTAAGACTTTGTTACAACTATATGACCCTGCAGAGAAATAATATTTTTCATGGAGCTGGAACGATGGCTTAGCACTTAAGTACTTGCTGCTCTTCCAGAGAACCCACAATGAATAGCCCACAGCCACCTGTAACACTTAGTTCAGGGGATCCAATACCCTCCTCTGGCCTCCCAGGGTGCCCACATATGTGACATATACATTGTCTTAGCTACTGGTCTATTGCTGTGAGTAGACACCATGACCAACCAAACTCTTTTTTTTTTGGGTTTTGTTTTGTTGGACAGGGTTTCTCTGTGTAGTTTTGTGTTGGTCATGGTGCATTTAATGAACAATTCTGTATCAGCTGTTACAGAATGACTTGTGAAGAGTCTAAACCACATTTACAGAAGTGCTGAGAGAGCTGAGGTGAGTGCTGAGAGCACAGTCCTAAGAACTGAGCTGAGTACTGAGAACACAGTGCTAAGGGAGCACAGTGCTGAGGGAACTGTGCTAAGCCCCAAGAAGCACAAGCCCTTCAGGGCTTATCAGGGTTCGGTAAAACGCAAGGGCTTTAAAGAGGAGACGCACTTTGTGGAGAGTAAGAACTTTGTCACTGAAGACAATGTGTGTGAGCAGACCGACCGCCTGTCCTACCTGCACTTCCCCAAGGCGATCAAGCTGCTCCTGCATCTGGTTCCTGGTGACAGTGACATCATATTCTAACTTGTCATATTCTCTCCAGGCTCGTTCCAGCTCCTAAAGTCAAAATATTCATTATTTTAAAGGGGACCCAAGCTTTAATGGTATTGTTAGTATACTTAAAACCTCCCAAGATTTCAGAAAACTGTATGGTTTATTTTGGGCAAAATAAAACTATCTCTTAGCAGTGCTGGAGATGGAAGCCAAGAACATGGTAAGCAAGTGTTTTATTGAGTTACACCTCCAGCACCCAAGCAGAAACAGTTATAACTCACTCTCCTTTATGGTTTTCTCTTTTTTAAGACTCAATTCATTCAGAGAATGCATGTGGTGTTATTTCAGAGTCTGGCTTATTTTATTTAATGTAATGACTTCATCCACTTTCATCTATTTTTCTGCAAATGCCATGATTTAATTTTTCTTTATGGCTGCAAAATATATATGAGACATTTATCGGATTTTGCACATCTAGGCTGGTTCCATTTCTTAGCTCTTGTGGCTGTTGGTAGTAACTCTGAATGAACATGTGGCTCTGTGGTGTGCTGACTTAGTCTTCTGGGTAGATCCCCAGGAGTGGAGTGGTCTAGTTGGAGCATCTGCTAATTCTATTTATTTTTAATTATGTGTGTATATGTGTGGGTAAGTGCATGTGAGTAGATGCCCCTGGATGTCAGAAGAACTCATCAGATCCCCTGGAGCTGCAGTTATAGACAGATGTGATCTGCCCCCTATGGATGCTAGGAATTGAACCTGGAGCTTGAAATAGTGAAGCCTTCTCTTCAACCTGTTTTCAGGAACCTCAAGACTGATAGTCACACAGCAGCGTACATCCTCATCAGTTGTGGATAACGATTCCTCACATCCTCGTCAGCATTTGCTGGCCTTTGTTTTCTTCTATTTGTGGTTGTGAGCCTTGCCTCTAACAGCTCAGCCATCTCTTCAGGCCAGGTTTTCTTTCTTTCTTTTTTTTTTTTTTTCCCCGAGACAGGGTTTCTCTGTGTAGCTTTGGAGCCTGTCCTGGAACTCACTCTGTAGCCCAGGCTGGCCTCGAACTCACAGAGATCCGCCTGGCTCTGCCTCCCGAGTGTTGGGATTAAAGGCGTGCGCCACCACCACTTGGCTCCATGTTTTCTTTAAAACAACTTTTTTATTTATTTACTTTAAGTATACAAGTATTTGCTTGCTTGAAGGTATGTACATGCATTACATGAGTTCCTGGTGCTCAAAGGGTGAGAAAGGGCATCAGATCCCTTGGAAGTGGAGTCATGGATGGCTGTGAACCACCACATGGGTGCTGGGAACTAGGAAGAGCAGTAAATGGTCTTAATCACTGAGCCATCTCTCCAACCCCGTCATTTTTTTTTTTTTTTTGGAGACAAGATCTCACTATGTAACCCTGCCTCGACTTGATTGATTTTGTAATGACCCTCCTGTCTCAGCTTCCAGATTGCTGTGGTTAAAAGTATGCGACACCTCTAGGGAATCCAACTCCTTCTTGTTGTCTATTCTGGTACCTACCCACCCACATAAATAAAAATAAATCTTTTTTGTTTTTGTTTTTTGAGACAGGGTTTCTCTGTGTAACAGTAAGGCTGTCCTGGAACTCTGTAGACCAGGCTGGCCTCAAACTCGAAGAGATCCGCCTGCCTCTGCCTCCCAAGTGCTGGGACTGAAGGTGTGCACCACCACCACCTGGCTAATGAAATACTTTTAACATATTTAGGAATTTTTTTCTTATGACCTTGCCTCAAAAATTAAAGGGGGGAAAAAAAAAGAATTTCTATTTGCATACTACGTAAGAAGCAGAAATACTTCTCTCAGTAAATATCTACCTCATAAAGAATAACGACTCTAATTATAGAAAAAGGCTGCCCTTTGTTTTTATGTCCCTAAACACAAGTATACCAACAAGAATTAATATTTCTTTCTTTTTCTTTTTTAGAGGTAAGATCTCACAACACAGCCATAGGCTGGCCTTAAACCTCTAGCAACTCTTCTGCCCTGGACTCCTGAGTGTTAGTCTTACAGGGTGTGACACCATATTTGGCTTAACATTTTAAGATTGTTATTATGGCTGGGCAGTGGTGGTGGTGCACGCCTTTAATCCCAGCACTCAGGAGGCAGAGGCAGGCGGGCTACAGAGTGAGTTCCAGGAAAGGCACAAAGCTACACAGAGAAAGCCTGTCTCAAAAAACCAAAAACAAACCGAAAAAAAAAAAGATTGTTATTATGATAACAGTCTTAGAGACAAATCAACAGAGAAAAGACAAAAACTGTAATTTTGTTGTTGTTGCTTTTTGAGATAGAGTCTCACTATGTGGCTACGGTTGGCCTCAAATTTACAGAGATCTACCTGCCTTTGCCTCCTGTTGTGCTGGGATTAAAGGCCTGTGGCATCACACCTGGTTTAAAGACCTTTTTTTTTTTGAGACAGGGTGTGGCCTCTAGGCCTGGCTCTCTGAGTGCTGGGATCATAGGGCAGGACACCAGGCCGGCTCTACCACTGACCAAATGGCCACGCCTCTATCTCTTTTAGGTTGCACGTGGTGACCCCCGAATTCTCTCCACTGTCAGGCAGCTCTTGGACTTAGTCTCCCAGCACTGTGCCACCAGGTCCTGATCCAGGCAGCTTGGAGGACAGTCAAAGGACTCACAGCAGTGGCTCGGGAGAGCTCTCGACACGTGCTCAGCAGTCCGTTTTGCAGGTCGTCTCTCTGCAGTACCACCGTTTGGATGGCGGCCGGGTTATCTGCATTCATCTCTATTTCCTGGCTGGCTGACAGCAAGGCTTGCTCGAGCGTGTACTGTTGGAATAAAGAGGACTACACTGAATGTTCTGCATCCCTGAGTTCATTCACGTGTCTCTGGCTACCAGTGTCCTCATCATCAGCACAGGCAGCAACATCAACTGTACACAGGAAAGGTAATCGCCCTACTTTCTCTTTGTGCAGCTGCTGCAGCTTCTCCTCCAGAGCACGGACCACTTTATCCTGTTCACACAATCTGCTCAATTTGGCCTAGAAAAGAAGATGTCTGTTGTTAGCAATTGAAAGTCTCTTGTAACAAAGGGAAGGGAGCCATTTAAAACAGTCATGGGATATCAAGTAGAGCTTTGTAAAAATTAATTAATTCTTTTAATTGAAAAACTTTTTTTCATACAATATACTCTGATCACACTTTCCTCCTTTAGGACATTTTTATTTCAATGAGAACCACCAAAAGTAAAATGTGGCATACGCCTTTAATCTCTGGAGGCAGAGGCAGGCAGATCTCTCCAAGTTACAGCTCAGTCAGGTCTACATAGTGAGACCCTGCTTCAAAAAGAGTAAGAACATTCAAATACTCAAATAAACACAAGGAGAGAAACAGTTTCAGTGTGCTATTCAGCTCACATATCTCAAAGCACTCTTAACAATCAGTGGTGGCACATGCCTTTAATCCCAGCACTCGGGAGGCAGAGGCAGGCGGATCTCTGTGAGTTCGATGCCCACCTGGGCTACAGAGTGAGTCCCAGGAAAGGCGCAAAGCTACACAGAGAAACCTTGTCTTGAAAAACAAAAACAAACAAACAAACAAAAAACCAATCATGGATGCCATCTCAGACTACAGGAGCATGCTACAATAACTGACATTTTTCTTTTTCTTTAGGCTCTGGGGATGGAATCCAGAGTCGTAGGAATGCTAAGCATATGCTCTACTGCCAAACTACAGCCCTAGTTCAAACCATTTATTTATTTATTTGAGACAAAGTCTCCTAGTCTAGGCTGGCCTGGAACGTCCTCAAATCCTCCTGCCCCAGCTTTGCTGGGATTGCAGGAATGTATCAATATGATTCCTGGCTTTATCTGTAAAAATTCTTCATAATAGTTGGGCTTAATGGTGCATGTGAGAGGCTGAGGTGGGAGGATCTCTCTGAGTTCAAAGCCAACCTGGTCTACAAAGAGAGTTCTAGGGGCCAGAAATACTTACATCAATATCTACCTCTTCAGGTCTGTATTTGTATAATGTGCCTCTACATTCATCTTGTGACAGCTATAAGAAAAAAAATGCCACAGAGCAACTTTAAAAATCATATTTAAGTAATATAGTCTATAGCAAACAATTTAAATTTCTGTCAAAATGACTGTGTGACAAGCAGGATTTTAATGATTTTTATACTTCTAGAAATTTAATTCAAGCACAAACCGGCACAAAAGTAGAGAAACACTTAGCATAGATACAATATGCAAGATACATTAAGAATGATGCCAACGTAAGCTTGTCAAACAAGAAGCTGGCCAAACAAAATTAATATAGCACCTTCCATTTTCCACTGTAAAGACAAACATTACTTTGATGGAAAACGGACAAACACAACCATAGCAGCTGCACTGAATCGAACGTTTGCATCAGCATGTCCAGGGAAAGCATCTGTCACAGTGCACACACACTCACACAGTGTGTGCACTCAAATCAACACATCTTAGCACAACCGCATTAACAAGACCTAGAACACACCGTATACATATATGCAATATAAACACACATACACAATAGAGACTTATCTGGTTCTTCTGTCTTAAGAACTAAAAGATAATGAGGAAAAGGGCGGGTTTAATTGCAAAGAGGAAATCACTTGAAGGCTCATAAAACTGAAAGCCTATGCTATAAGTTATGAATAAATAAATTTCAAAAGAGGTTTACATTTGTATCTGACAGCATTTGTATGATATTGTAGACAACTATTATTCTTGTAGTGCTGGGAACTGAACTCAGTGCCTCATGCATGATTATCAAGCACTCCACAATGGAGCATATAATACTTCCAGCCTTGTAAGGAATTATTTTTCCCTGCACTGAAAATCTTTTAATGTTCTTCTAATTGTCTTTGTCACATGAATCCTTGTTTCTGACTGTGCTTACCAAGAGTTCCATAGCCATCTCAGTCAGTCATACCCAGAGCACACCACAGCCTCTGCACGCATCATTTCACTGTCTTTTGATTTTATATTGACTGCTAGACAGCAACAAAAACACATTAGGCAAAATTGAGCTGCACCTTATTGTATGTTTACTACATGGCACATTTTCACGCACTGTCAGCTTAGGAGTAATACTCCCCAATATAATCTAGTTTGGGGAGCTATATTTTATATACACATGTATAAATCCATAGGAATGTGTTTGATTATATGTCCCCTCTGTAAAGATATGCTTGACCATTATAGTTTTAAAACAAACAGCAGAGAACGCTAAATGGATCTAGAAATGTGAAGATCAAAAGGTTAAAAATTCAAGCATTCCCAACATACAAATAAATCCTGGAATTACATATTTCATCTTATGACTTTACTTCACATACCTCATGCAAATGAATTGTGACTATTTAAGGTATGCAGAATGACCATTAAACCATGAGGTCTTATAGAAATGAATATTACATGAAAAATGAATCTGATGGCAAAAGAATACTTGTTTACTATTGTAGGTAAAGATCAGCCAATAGCATCCTCACAAATGTTGGGTTATTCTAGACCAAAGCACCTGGGTCCAAGGAAGCGTTGACCCTTTTCCCTGCAAAAGGGACCAAGAGCGCGCTTTCAAATGCTTCTATCCACGATACCAACTGGAAAAGGTCAAAATGAGTTTTTACACTCAAGAACTTGAAGGTGAAAGGCATTAAGATGTTCTGGTACATTTTTGCTTCGTATTTAAAGTTAAACGCAAAGCAGCTTTACTAGACCATGACATGTGAATGCAGTGAGCAGAGTGCTATGTCTAGGTTAAAATTAGGAACTGCATCCTGTGCCCAAGGATCAAGGAAAAGAGAACAGCCGTCTACTAAAAGGAGTTTATGATGATTGTTTAGGACCCTGCTGTTCTGCTTTAACTTAAGAGAGCCATTTAAGACTCATCATTTTCTTATCAGTTGCCACAGTGTCTACTGAATAGTTACAACCTTTTGACAGGGCCTTGTGATGTAGCCCAGGCTGGCCTGGAACTTACACCCATTCTCCCCAGTGCTGAGATTATGGGCATGTGTCAGCTCACCCAGCTGTTCCAGCTTTTGAGTGATGTCTTCATAGTCAGGTGAATACATCATATTCACAGGATACTTATAGTTATCAATGGACATGTTCTTTAAATAAATTACTTTATGTGTATATGTCAAGTATATGCAGGTACCTAAGGAGGCCAGAAGAGGGTGTTGGATTCCTAGGAGTTAGGGTTACATACTGTTGGTTGTAAGTCACTCTACATGAACGCTAGGAACTGAACTTGGGTCCTTTGGAAGAGTCCCAAGTGCTCTTAACCACTGAGCCATCTCTCCAGCACCCCTACTCCTTTTTTTCCAGACAGGGTCTCATGTAGACCAGGATGGACTCAAAAACAAACAAACAAAAACAAAGAAACAAACAAACAAACAAAAAAAAAACCAGCCAAGGATGATTCTGAACTTCTGATCTTCCTGTCTCTACCCAACAAGAGCTGGAACCACAACAGTGTGCTACTAAATAGTAATAGTAATGTACTTTTCTAAATCACAAAAAAACCCCAAATCAAAACCAAACCCCACCCCCCTTTTCTGGTGTGTGTGCGGGAGGGTACACCCCATCACACTGCCATCCAGCTGCCTTTCCTTCAAGAGCTGCAGTCAAGCCTCTCTTGTCAAGTCTTCTTGGTTTCATTTCCTCCTCCTTCTCCTGATAGTTGTGCTGGGGACCGACCCAGAATCTGGCAGCACTGAGCCTTAGTCTTCCAATGTTGCTTTTCTCACTTTCACTACAACTGGCTTACCGCTAACTTACAATAAAATTATGCTAATTAAAACGTAACTTTTAGAGCTGGGCATGGTGAGGCATGTCTTTAATCCCAGCACTCAGGAGGCAGGGGCAGGTGCATCTTTGTTTGAGGCCAGAGTGATCTACATAGTGAGCTGTCAGAGCTACGTGGTGAGACCCTGTGCAAAAAACAAAACAAAACAAAACCCTTTCCCACCAACAAACAAAACTCCAAAATTAAAAAACAAAACAAAAACAAACTACAATAACAACAAAACCAAACAAACAAAAAAATGAAACGAAACTCAACCTTTAAAATCCCGTTCGTGATGTCTCTCTCACATGTACACACAAAAACATTCTAAAAAGAGTTTTCAGTTACATTTTAAAACCATTAAACATTTTTTAAAAGTGATGTGTTTTATGTGTGGATGTACATGTGAGTGTGGGTGCTAGGAAAGGGTGTTCAATCCTCAGAGGTGAGCTCTGGAAACCAAACCCAGGTCCTATTCAAGAGCAGTATGCTCTCTTAACCACTGAGACATCTCTCCAGCCCTGATTTTGGCTTTCTCTCTTCTTTTTTTTTTGGGGGGGTGACAATCTTACTTTGTACCACAAACTGGCCTTGAACTCAGACCAATCCTTCTGCCTTACCCACCCAAGTGCCTGGGATTATATATGTGAAACATCATGCCTGGCTTTGGAAATACTTTTAGTTTGACAATATACTATATCCAATGACCTAAAAAGTAGTCAGCTAGGGATATAAGCTGGCAGAGCTCTTACCTAGCATTCATGAAACCCTCAGTTCAATCCCCAGAACCAAACAAAACTGGGCAGTTATATATGCCTGTGCTCCCAGCATGGGAGGGTAGAGGCAGGAGGATCACAAGTTCAGTGTCATCTTTATCGAGTTCCTAGGCAGCCTGGTGTAAATGAGACACTATTTAAAAACAAAAACAGTATTAACAGCCAGGCATGGTAGCCAAACCTTTCTTTTATCCTAGCATCGAGGAAGCAGAAAGACAGGGATACTTGAATTCAAGGGCAGCCTGGCTACAGAATAAGTTCCAGGCCAGCATGGGCTACATAGCAAGACCCTGTCTCAAAACAAACAAGCAATGAAAAACAAAACAAAACAAAACCAAAACAACCCATAAAACCTCCAACCAAAAACCAACCAACAAGGCCAAGCAAACAATGCTCATAGCACTAGGGCGTTTGCTGGCATGCATCTTCTAGAACTGTTCATCAGATGAGGAACTTCATTAGCCGTCACCATCTTATAAAGCCCACAGTACAAGAAGTGTGACATGCAAAATGACCAACAAATTCAGAAGATTTAAAAAAAAATTTTTTTTTTTCTGAGACAGGGTTTCTCTGTGTAGTTTTGGTGCCTGTCTTAGATCTCACGCTGTAGACCAGGTTGGCCTCGAAGTCACAGAGATCCACCTGGCTCTGCCTCCCAAGTGCTGGGATTAAGGCGTGTACTACCACCGCCCGGCAGATTTTTTAAAAATCTTGATGCAGAAGCTGGAGACCCAGCTCACTATGAGCACTGGCTCCTCTTTCAGAGGACCTGGGTTTGATTATGTCTGTTCCAGGGGATCTGATGCCCTCTTCTGGCCTCCTCAGGCACTAGGCACACATGTGGTACAAGCCAACCACCTCCACACATAAAATAATAAAAATAAAATAAAACAATAACTTGATATTTGTTTGGATTTTTTTTTTTCCTGGAGCTGAGGACCGAACCCAGGCCCTTGCCCTTGCTAGGCAAGCACTCTACCACTGAGCTAAATCCCCAACCCCTAGATCTTTTTCATTTGGTCAATTTGTAGAAAACCCACTGCCTAGGTGGGTTTTCAGGAGGCCACCTAAGGAGAATATGCAAATTAAGGGGGTCCCAGCCAGACTTGGTGGCCCATGAAGACAGCATAATCCCAGCACTTAGGAGGAAGCAGGACCTGATCCCAAAACAAAGCTACAGAGGTGGTGAGATGGCTCAGTGGGTAGAGCACTTGCTTCTGTGCCTGCAGAACTGAGCTGGATCCTGGAGATGATGGGGTGCAGTGGGAGGCGAGAATCAATTCTAACAGTCCTCTGACTTTCACACATGCGCCGTGGAGGGTTATACACATGTGTACACATACATTAAATGCTAAGATGTCACTTCCAATTTCTTAAAGTAAAGCTGCTTAACTTTAAATATTTAGTATTTGGTTATCTCTTGTAAATTAACGATGTTTTCAGTCATTAAGCATACTTTATAAACATTTTGAAAACTGGGCCCAGAGTAGGCTTCATCTCTTAGCGTCATGTAGTTCTGCTACCTGACCACAGCCACACTTCAAAGACAGAGGCACCTGGGCCTTTCCAACCAGGGCAAGCTCACACGTTTCCTTTTATCAGGTGCTTCTCACATTTGAATTAGGATCTATATTCATTTTTCATGTGAGATAATTCTTTCCTCTTCATTACAATTTAAAAATATTCCAAAAGGCCATTGTCCAGAGAACTGGAGGGTGCTGAAGTGGAAGAAGCTGATGCTGTTGAACACAGAGCCAGGAACATTTAGACCATGGATAAATAATAACTGGAAGCAATGGACAGAAACATGTGACTTCATTTGCAGATCTGCAGGTTACCAAGGTTCCTAAGTCAAAGCCTACCTATTCCCTGACACATTGTGAATGTGTGAGAAAGGAATAAGATGGGGAACACCCTGACGGATGCAGGAACGGGAATACAGGAGAACCAACAGCCCCACTATGTTACAACTGTGGGCTAGGCTCCGCTCCATCAATATAGAAACTAGATAATCACCTCCCACATAAAGAGAAGGTACTAAGGCTGTAGTAGGAGAGGTTTGGAGGACTGTGCTTAAAAGGAAACAGTTTTACAAATCTTTCTCCCTGAAATCCATTTGTAATGCCTTCAGAGTTAATGTACAGAAACCTAGTAACCCTTGCTAAGTGTACTGCAGACCTCCAAGTATCTATCAACCACATGATGTAAACAAAAGCTTTAGGAAGATGACACACTTAATATTCAACGGCAAGTGTTTAGCAAAGCCATGCTAAGGGTACCACAGCATCTTGGGGAGCATGGATGAAGCGTGGTTTCCCAAACAAACAGAAACAAAAGGTAAAAACACTGATGTTATGAGGGAGTCTGAGGATAGACAAGGCTGTCACTGAGGGGTTTTGCAGATGACAATGCGGTATCATTCACTGTCCAAGACCTTACTTGTTGGTACAGTTGCGGTCTTAGCGCCGAGTTCTCAATCATTGTGTGAACCATGGTGATAATAGGTTCATTTTCTTTCATCTATTTCAAATCAGGAGGAGCATACAGCAAACATCAGTTTACAGCACAGGTAGATTTGAAAGACGACACTGTAAATATATCCTCTACTTTAGTATCTTCCTAACAGTGCAGTTAGTTGCTTACATTTCACCCCATGGTTGCACAGACTTAATGCATACCAACAATTTCAAGCAAGCACCTAAAGCTATAAAACACACCAAAGGTTATAAAATCAACCTTACTGACTGCTACAGTGCTACAATCAGATTTGACTTTAATCAATACAGCCAATTAATAGCTACTTTTACATATGTGAGATGATAAAGCATTAAATATAAAAAGACAATTTAAATTTTCTAGAGGGGGCAATCTGTGAATTTAGGAGAAAAATGATATTGTTTCATTTTATTTAGTAATAAAACTGAAACAAAATGCAGTTCTTTATAAGGCTAGTCAGAAAAAAAAACAGTTCTCTAAGGATATTAAAATTTTATAATACCCAATATTTTTATCACTTAGATAACATATTTTATTAAAATTAGTCTTGACAGGCATTTTTATAGACTCTTGGATTTTCTCAGTATAATGGTATATGTGGAATTATTCAAGGACCTTTAAAATAAAACTTATTCAGCAAGGACTCAGTAAATCTCCTTTGCTCCTGTCATGGCAGGATGAAAGTGTGACTCACATTTCCAGCTATATTCTACTTCATTACGGTTTCTAGAAAAGTACAGTTTCCTGCACCAGGCTTTGTAGTTGGCTAGAGCATTCAAAAGACAAGCATTCTGATATGGAGAGGTAATGGCGAACAAAATTTTCAGCATTTCTAAGCAGACAGGTCTGGTGTTTACCACTGCAGTTAATTTAAGTGATTTTCCCAGGGTTTAAGGAGTGTGCTGTCCACAGCATTTGCAAAGCACATGACTATCCTGTAATAGAGGTCATAAATCTCAGAGTGCAGCGCTGCAGCCAGATTCTACTTTCATCAATGTAGTCAATTAATGCCATATATTAGGACAGGTGATAAAAGCATTGTAATGCACAGGATAATCTAAACTTCTGAACCAAAAGCCGATTTAGAGCAGTGGTCCCTCTCCCATATACACTGGAACCAGACACAATTCCCAGGCAACTCTCCTGTGCACCGAGGATCTCCATGCAGAAGGAGTAACCCAGCCGTGGGGCGGTTTGCTCTAAAAGCCCTTGGACAGGACAACTCACATGCTCCCTGGGGTCCTGTTTACTCTTTGCTTTTAGTGGTTTTGCCAGACATGAAAGCTATGGACGAGAAGTTCACTTCTGGAAATGCTGGGCCTGTGCTGGAGAACTAACCGAGAACATTTTAAAAAATTAATTTTATGTGTATGGGTATATTGCCTGCATGTATGTCTGTGCAGCATGTGCATGCAGAATCCAGAAGGCATCAGATACCCTGGAACTAGAGTTATAGACAGTTATGAGCTGCCATGTTGGGTGCTGGGAATCGAACAGGGGTTCTCTGGAAGAGCAACCAGTGTTCTTAACCACTGAGTCATCTCTCCAGCCCGGACCTCTCCACATCTTACCAGTCTATCTTTGTTTTAATGTGGGAACCCACCCAGTGCTCATGTATGCAAACATAGCTTCAGGGTGGTGTCAGCCAATCTCAGCCCCAGAGCACTGGAGGATGGGGCCAATCTCCCGTCTGGTTCACCTGGGTAATTCCCCAGTTTCTGTCATTTGTCAAAGTTTAATGTGATGAGGCCCAGGGTACCTCTGGCTGTCCTTCCCCCTTCACTCTTTGTTCTCACCTTGGTATCACTTCCTGTTGTGGGATAGTCTTTATGTACACAGTAAAGATGTGTCTCTGCCTAAGGCGTCTCCTGATTGATTTAATACAGAGCTGAATGGCCAATAGCTATGCAGGGAGGGAGAAATAGGTGGGACTTCCGGGGAGAGAAAGGAACTCTGGGAAGAAGAGAGGTGGGGAAGACACCAGCCACGGAGCAAGTCAGATGTACAGAATGAAGGAGAGGAAAAAGCCACACTGCAGATTGTACATTAATAGAAACAGGTTAATTTAAGTTATAAGAGCTGGTTGGGAACAAGCCTAAGCTAAAGGCTGAGCTTTCATAATTAATAATAAGTCTGCGTATCGTTATTTGGGGGTTGGTGGTCCAAGAAAGTCCAACAAGAAAGGCTCACTACAATTTTCCAAAGTAAACTTCTTGCAAACAGGAAGGAAGTTCACACTATAAACTCCACTTTCTGACAGAAACATGAAAGAACCCAGTGACAAACAGAAAACTGAGATGAACTCAGTTGAGAGAAGGTGAGGAAAAGAAGGAGCTTTAGTGGTTAAGGTTAAGACAGGTGAAATAGTTATCACCAAGGATCAGATCCACAGCAATAACTAACTATACTCAGATAGGCACTGGATAGGTCAAGTTAAGAGATCAGAAAGTCCACACTCGGGATTCTAACCCACCCAAGGTCTGGTTAGTTTTCTTTTCTTTCTTTCTTTCTGCCCCCCACCCCCACCCCTCCCAGGAGCTGAGGACCAAACCCAGGGCTTTGTGCTTGCTAGGCAAGCGCCTTACCACTGAGCTAAATCCCAACCCCTAGTTTTCTTACAATTCTGCCATCATGGTGTCCTATTCTATTCAAGGGCTTTCTGGACTTCTCCTTCCAGGCTCAAGTATCCTGGAGATGGGGAGGGGAGAAGGGAGTGGAGGGAGAGAGAGGTGGTGAAAGGAGGGGGGAGAGAGGGACTGAAAAAGAGAGAGGGAGGAGGAGATAGAACGCCCCTGTCCCACCCGCACCCCCCCAAAAAAAAAACAACAACAACAACAGAGTAGGGAGGTGGAGGTAGGAGGTTCAAAGTCAGCTTGGTTATATGAGACCATGTCTCAACCACAAAGGAAGAAAAAGGAAAAAGAAGAAAGAGTTGGAGAAGAAAACTCAAGAGTAGGCATGACGGGATGGCGAGACAGATATCTCAGCAAGTTCAAGTCAGGATCTCCAGGACCCACGTGGAGAAAGGGGAGAACCGACTGATCCCCACGTACTGTTCCTCTCTGGTGCACGCACAGTACATTAATAAATTTTTTAACAAAGGAGCCAAGATTGATACAAGATTACTCTTGGGGTCTGGAGAGATGGCTCAGAGGTTAAGAGCAGTAACTGCTCTTCCAGAGGACCTGGGTTTGGTTCCCAGCATCCACATGGTGGCTCACAACCATCTATATAACTCCAGGTCCAGGGGATCTGATGACCTCTTCTGACCTCCTTGGGCACCAGACACAAATGTGGTGCACCTATCTACATGCAAGTGAAATGACACATAAAGTAAAAATCTAAAAGAAAATTTAGAAAGAAGCAGTATTAAAAGTGACTTTCCCACTTGGGAGGCAGAGCCAGGCGGATCTCTGTGAGTTCGAGGCCAGCCTGGGCTACCAAGTGAGTTCCAGGAAAGGCGCAAAGCTACACAGAGAAACCCTGTCTCGAAAAACCAAAAACCAAACCAAAACAACAACAAAAAAACAAACAACAAACAAACAAACCCCCAAAAAACCAAAAAAAAAAAAAAAGTGACTTTCCTCCTCCTAAGTATTTAAGTACCCCTTTAGAAAATGTACTGTAAAAGGTGGTAGGCTTTAGTTCCTGACTTCAGCCCCTGGGGCCTGGCACTCTCCTGAGCTGCTTCCTGTCTTCTCCAAATCACTATTCCCAGCATGCTATTTTCTGTTGTTATTGCCTACCTAAGTCGGCAGGAAGATTTCAGGGAAAGAAGAGAACCATCTAAATCCCCTGTCTTCACTGCTCTTACTAACAGGGAAGTTAGAATGGACACGGGGGCGGGGGTGGGTGGGGAGTGTTTGGAAAACCAAATGAGATGCTCACTGAATGGGGCAGCACTGACTGGACTCAATGGGTTCTGCAGAGGAGGACATGGAACTGGGAGGGAGATGTGTCATGGGGAGCCTGGGGGAGTGGATATGATTGAAACACAACACACATGTACAGAATTCTCAAGGAGTAGATAAAAGTATCATTAAAAACACAGACCTCAAGTAGTTTACTAGCTCTTCAAACAATGAGATAGTGTGTTTCAGAATAAAGCAGAAAGCAGTGGAAAAGCCTACCACAGAATTGTACAGCTATTGGTCTTTATGTTTTGATTTTGTGAGACAGGGTCTAAGTCTGTAGTCCAGCAGGCCTACAACTCATTCTATGTATCTCCCAGCAATCCTGGCCCTTCAGCCCCTGAGCCCTGGGACTAAAGGTATGTACCACCATACCCAGCTCTGCTGTGACCTTTAGACCATCTCAGTCACCACTGTCTTGAGAGGTGGTGAGGAAAGTCCTGCTCTATGCTCAAGCTCTTCAGTCCTGCTTTCTGACAGGTGGTCAGTCCCTGCTTCATTTATAGGAGGCTGCCAGCGGCAAAAGACAGGCATTCACCTCTGAAATAGCTCAGAGGATATCTTTCGGCTCTACTTTTTCCAAATAACGTTAGAAATGAATGGAATTTAAATGAACTCAAGCTTTCCTTAGGGTGGCTTGGTACCTATAGAAGGCTGGAGGAAGGCTGCATTGATTGCTTCTACCTAATGCAAGTGGCAGACAGCAGGAGCTGAGAGGAGTCAGCCAGAACCTGTTCCTCTGAGGTGTGTGCTGTACAATTTGCCCGGGGCCTCTTCTCTGATCTGCTGTCTAATTTGTGGTTCTATAAAACTGATGAGTCAATCTATAAATCCCGGACACCCAAAAATGCCTGCAAAAACAACAGAGTCGGTCAGCTCAAACACGTTACTGCAGGAACAAGACAGACAGTGAGAAAGTTTGAGCTGAATGAAAACTCCAGTCAAAAAAATTAGAATCATTTTACATATATATAGCTATAGTTAGATACAATGCATAACACAGTTCAAAAACTGTCATTTCAGTGCATTGCTAGAAACAATTTTTAATGTATTTAAGGAGAGATTATCTTTAGGTAACCTTTTGTGAGTGTGTATGTGTCTAAGCTAGGGGTCAACCTGGTTGTTTCTCAGGAGCATCCATCTTGTTTTTTTTTTTTTTCCTCCCTTTTTTGAGACCCTCCTGGGACCTGAGGCTTGCTGGTTTGGCTATGATGGCTGGCCAGACTGTTCCAGGGATCACCTGTCTCTACCACAAAAGTGATTGGGACTACAAGTGTGTCCCACTATTCGGGGCTCTGGGGGTGGACGACAAGCACTTTACCCCCAAGGTAACCTGAAGATCATATGCATTTAGATATAGATGAGTTTCTGTTCATGAAAGTTTTACATTCTAAATGTTATCTATAAATAGTCAAATGTTCACTATCAGAAGTAGTTACATTTAAGTGCAAAGTATGACTCAAAACATCCATTTCTATAATTACTCCTGTTATAAAATTTAAAAATGGAAATAATGTAACTATTTCAGAACTTGAGAAAAAGGCCAATTACTTGACAACTCCGCTGACAGGGACTACAAATCACGAGTATTTCACCATATTTCAACGGTGAACACTAGTATGGCATAACTGCAAGCCCGAGATGGGATCTGCGCCATTCTGGGAAACGGATAAAGGACTGAAAAGCATCTCAGGAACAGTGGTGGGTGCAGCACACTCATCTGTCCGGCCATCCCCAAAGTTCCATCCCTGTAACTGCACCACGTACTTCACTGAGAGGACTAACAACAAATCACAGCAAACCATTAGGCTTATTTTCATATATATATATTTTTACTGGAGCTGAGGATCGAACCCAGGGCTTTGCACCTGCTAGGCAAGCGCTCTACTGCTGAGCTAAATCCCCAACCCTCATTAGGCTTATTTTCAAAGGTTCTCGGTAACCGGATTCATGCTTTACGCTATTTTTTAAAGGCTAATTTTTACAACATCCCACAGGTTTTCAGAATGATTTATGGTTTGTTTGCTTGTTAGTCAGGTTACGATTTTTTGAGACAGGTCAGTCTTGTAGTTTTGATCTTCCTGCCTCTGCCCTGCTGCACCATGGATGTGGGCTACTTTGAAAGGTGCTCTGGTTTACAGTGCAAAGGAACTGTAAAGACAGTTGATTTCCCACAGACCCCAGAAGCTTTCTAGAATGTGCAGTGGGTATCTTCATTATACTGCTGTCAGAGTACATTTCAGTGCCGTGACTGAGTTTCACCAGCCAAGGCTCTGCAGTGGAGATCTGAATTTGGGTAACAAAATGCTGGTTTCTGAAGCATTCCAACAGGTAAAACCATGACAAAAATTAATGGGAAGTATGTAAATTATATACTAAGAAAGTATGCTTTTTTAAAAATTAAAATGACTGAACATGTCTGCAAAGGGTTATGCTGGCATGAAATCTTTTTTTAAAATAAAACTTATAAAGCTGCATTTATCACTTTCTTTCAAAGATGTAAGCATCTGTCTTATAACATTTCCCACAGGAACTTTGATATAACATTCAAATCTACACAGTTTAAGACAAGTCAAAGTAAGGTTTAGCTTGATCTGTATTAAAGAATTCATTCGTTAGCAGAAATTCAGTCTGATAAGATACCAAGGCCCACTAACTAAGCAGACAACAGTGTCTAAGACACTAAAACCCGGGACAACCCTGCTTTACCGATACTTTCCACTTGGTTGGCCTTTTGGAGATAGGGTCTCAGTCTGCAGCCGCCATGCCTGTCACTTCACGTGTGATGATTGCCCTTGGCCACCCACCACTCAAGCAACGGGGAGAACCCCAGGCCACTGTTAAACAGGATCTGCACACTGGGCAAAGACCACAGTGTGGGAGGAGACAGCACTCAGGCAGCTAAAGGCGGCCTCCAGCAGATTCCATGCACCCTGAAGCTGTCCTTAGGGAATCCAGAACACTACTGCTGTCCTCCCCAACTGCCAACAGGACATCCATAGTGTTCATTCCTTCACTGGTTACCCCCAGCTCAGCTACACCTCAGTATGTAAGAACTTTCATGAGCTACAAGGAAACATAGAGGATACAAGCTCTCAAGCTTAGGTGACTCTGTTTATATTATCCTCCATTGACTCTCACAAATGCCTTTTTCTTTCTTTTTTTTTTTTTGGTTTTTCGAGACAGTGTTTCTCTGTGTAGCTTTGGAGCCTGTCCTGGAACTCACTCTGTAGCCCAGGCTGGCCTCAAACTCACAGAGATCCGCCTGCCTCTGCCTCCCGAGTGCTGGGATTAAAGACGTGCGCCGCCACCACCACCCGGCCACAAATGCCTTTTGCCTTTTGGTCAAGGCTCTTTACTGTCACTTGTTGAAGTCATGTTATTAATTAAAGTGATTGAAATACTTAAGCAGCCATTAAAATTATAGTATAATTGGTAAATTTTAATTGGTGTCATAGTAAGAAAATTCTACAAACCCCACCTGATGATCCAAATATATGGTGTTCCTTTGAAGATGATGTGAAAGAATTTCATTCTAGTAGTCATCAACCAAGGAAAGAGGGACAGAGAGCAAATCATCAAAAGGTCAATTGGTAATAAGAAAAACAGTGTAGTATCACAGCACACAACTTTCACAAACATGCTGTCAGTGTACAGATGACATATTCAAGTGTATAAAATTGTAGACACCAAGTTATCACGTAGGAAAACGCTTGCAATGGCTTTAGCAGATAGAAGCTTCACATGCCCATCCTTTTCGCTGCTACAGCCCTCCCTTCTCACATAAACAGAGGCTATTAACCCTTTGAGAGATTTCAGACCAGTCTTCAACTTCCTGATTGTCCTGTACCACATCTGGAGTGCTGGGATCACATGTGTGAGCTGAGAAACAGTATGTGTTCATTTTTCCCCCGTAAGAACAAAAGGCTTATAATGAATTTTCAACTTACTGCTTCATTTGAAAACACAAACTTTCAGTACCTGTTTTATCAGATGTGGAAGTCAAAGTATTTACTGAGCAGCAGCACTATCCCGAGACCCCAGTGCAGCTCCCTCCTTCCTCCTCCCAACCAGCCAAGAGTCAAAGGCCAAGAAGCAACGCATCCTCACTGTATTTTCTCACTACTGTACATGCACGTAAATAAGCTGAATTCTCAAAGGGTCAATAGGAGACTGTAATGTCCCTGCGATGATGGTACAGGCTCATGCTTGACACCAAGGACACAGAATGCACTGATGAGTGATGATGCCAGACACACGTCTCCATAGCTGACCTTTGGGCTGTGGGCCTCAAGTTTGAGCTGCATGAGCTGTGCTAAGGTATGCTCCCGGATACTACTCAGTTCAGCTTGCTGCCGTCTCAGCTTTATGAGCAGCAGCGTAAGCTCCTCTGGCTGAAGGAGTACAATTTAAGAATCCAAACAGTGGAAAACAGATTAATTGTTGTCTTAAGTGACAGATATTAAACCAAGATTTCTTGGCAAGTTTCCTCTTATGGTTGGCATCATAGTGCCTAGGCACTATGATGATAGGTCCTACATAAATGCATAGACATCTAGAGAGACAGAAGGAATAGTGTTACTTTACAGCAAAACAACAGGGTATTTAGGCATTTTCTCAGAACTCACAAGAGTATGTCAATGTCAAGCATAAAATGCACAAACCCACCATAAAGCTTTGCACAGAGAACTGTTAAGTTGCTCATTAAAGATGTCATCAGGATGTTAAAATTACACCTAAGACTCTTCCATCAACAGAGCAATGCTCACCTCTCCAACACCATTTCAAAGAACAAGTAAATAAAAAGAATTACACTTCAGAAATGTAAAACTTGGGTGGGTGTTATTTCCGAATTCTAAGAGTTGGTGTGTGAGGTCAGTCACATTTTGTGATGTCACCAATAGAGCTTCCACAGCATTTTTATGATTAAAATGTCAATTCTCTTTTTTTAGGGGAAAAAATGGGAAACAAATATTGCCATGAGTGTACCCCAGCACCTGTCCCTGCACACACACTCTGCAAACAGGAGACTCTGGTTCCCCAGTGGTTACTATGAATCCTGAGGAGGAAAGCTTCCCACAAACGGGGTGAACCCCTCAGTATCTGCAGAGCAGAGGTGTCTCAGCAGCAGTCGGACAGCTGTTTCTCTGAGCTTGTTTAACACTGTAAGGGTGGGGAAGGGGCTCTTCCCCTAAAGTTCCAGGCAGGGGTGCTGCTGAGCTCATGTTGCTCATGCCCAGCTTTACACCAGCTCTCTTCTGTTCATTTGCTGTTGCGCCCTATTTCTATACCATAAAGCTCTTTTAGAGACCCACGGCATTTTCAGTATTGCCGTCAGACAGGCACGGCGTCACCTTCCCATTGGCTCCTCAGGTGAAGGGGGCACACACAAAGAGAGGACAACGGGCTTTTACACTGAGCAGTCGACAGCGTTCAGTGCATGTGACTTCAAACTACATTACGTGGGGGAAAAAAGCCCAGCTGTTTTTGCTCTGAAGCCAAAAAGGCACCTTGTCACACTACATGACTCTGGGACAGGCTTTATCTCTTGGTCATAATGTCCAGCTCTCAGGTCTTGCCAAGGAGAAGTGGGTCAAGGAAGGGACTGCTATGCTCTCTTCTTTCTTTTTGGAAGAATGGAATATTCTAAACTTCAGGTTGATTTCTGACAGAAAATTAACTAGTTTGTGTATGGACTAAATGATAGCATTTTCAAAGGACAGAAGGTTGTAAGTTAGCTGTATATTCACATTTTGAGGCCAAATAAAGATGTATTATCGGCTGGAAAAAGGTAGGGGTGATGGTACATAAATCTGACCCTGAACATCCACTAGAGGGAGCAAAGTGGAAGAGAAAATACCAGAGAGCTAGCAGTTACTCTGCGACTGCCCCTTCTTCTCTCACATCCACAACCTAGAATTTAATAGTTCTGGGGGGTTTTGAGACAGGGTTTCTCTGTGTAGCCCTGGATGTCCTGGAACTCAGAGATCCACCTGCCTCTGCCTCCTGAGTGCTGGGCTTAAAGGTGTGCTCCACCACCACCAGAACCTAATCCTTGGTTTTTAATAACATACATTCACAATCTTTAGTAAACACACTGCAATCACTTTAAATCCAGCAACTATTTCTTTATATCTAAAGGTGTAAGATGAAGTAAGACATTATAAAAAAAGAGATGAGTTTGTCTTGATGACTGTAGGAAGAGAATTTTAAATAGTAACAAACAATCCTACAGGGATTAAAATCACATCCTCAAGTGAATAGGACTATCTACTGACAACAGAGTCGCCCCAAAGAAAAGCATTCCAGCAATGTTGGTGACCCTTACCCTCAGTACTCCAGAGGCTGGGGCAAGGGATTGTTAGATGAAGACCTTGTCTAAAAACAAAACAGCAAAAACCAAGCCAAAGGAGGGGAAAAGTCACCTACTTTCTTTGATTTGAGGAACTGATATGAAAAATCCTAAATTTAAATAGTAGTAAATATACTTGCTGTGGTTTTTGGTTTGTTTGATTTTTCCCTCCTGTATCCCAGGCTAGTCTCCAACTCCCAATCTTGTCTCAGCCTCTGGAATGCTGGGATTAAAGGCATGAACCATCATGGACAGTTCTGACTATTGTATAGTCTTTCTTTGGGTAAATATATAAATCAATGTATTTTCGGCTCTACAGTAGCTAATTTATATTAAATTTCACAGAAAAGCCAAGTATGGCAGTATGTTCACATAATCCCAACACCAAGGAGGCTGAGCAAGAACAAAGCGTCCCAGGCTGGCTCGCACTCTATCTCAAGACTTGGTCTCAGAATAAAACAAAAGCCACAGGGAAAAGGTTTCAGAAGGTCTGTCATGTGGCCAGACAGATACTCGATAGACTTGTCCTACTGATTATCACTCCGAAGTCTGTGCTGAGTGTGTGGAGGGTGTGGTCCTCAACCTTGCTAATGCTGCGACCCTTTAATACTGTTTTTCATGTTGTGATGACCCCCAACCATGAAATTATTTTTACTGCTCCTTCAATAACTACAATTTCGCTACTGTTTTGAATCATGATGTAAATATCTGATATGCAGGGTACCTAATATGGGACCCCAAAGGGGTCTCAACCCAAGGTTGAGAACCACTGGTGTAGGGTTGGCTGGGTCTTGCATATCTTATGCAATCCAGGTCTTGCATATCTTATGCAATCATTCACCATTGAGCTATTTGGTTTTTAAGAAACAAAATAAAATGAAACAAACAAAAAACAAAAACAAAAACAAAACTATGTAGTCTTGTATGATAGGTAGTCATGGCTGGCCTTAACTCACAGCCATCCTTCTGTGTACTACCATGCCTGGCTTTTATTTTAAAGACAAAGGGGATAATAAATCAAAAACCCAGAGTTAAATAGTAAACTTTAAACTTTCTCCTTTATTTGGGCATTTAGGGAAAGGAAGCCAAAAAGACACTGACATGGCTATCTGAGCCTACATTCTTCTGATGCTGAGTCTTTGTCACAAGAGTAGTGCTGTTTTCTTCTGTAGGCAATGTCTGAAAATTCACACTTAAAAGTCATGGCAGCTTCATGCCTTTCTGGGCAGCAAATAAAGTAGGCATATGATAAGTAAACTTATCACACTCACCGTTCTGCCTTGGAGGCTCTGAGGACTAACAGCCGGTAAAGCTAAGCCAGCTGGCATTGACCTTCTGTCAGGTACATAGGCATGCTAGGAAACAAGGACAAAATATAATTCAGCGGGGAACTTTTTTTTAATGTTATTGATGAATAATCTTAAGTTTATATTATAAAATACCAATTAAAATTGTCATTAGCGTTTATGAAAGACATACCAAAATTCCTTACTTGACTAAATACAGAAGTGAATGAAAAGAGTAATTATATGGAGCCTGACTCAGCAGCACTCAAACTCCTTGTTCTCAGGACTCTCGTGTGCATGCGCGCGCACATGCATGGTTGCTGTTGTTTTTTCTGAGACAGGACCTTGTGTAGCTCAGGCTGGCCTCACACTTGATCTCCTAACCTACTAGTTTCCACTACCCAAGTGCTACCCACAGTGGGCATGAACCACTATGCCTGGGCCTATATATACATGTTTTATATTTATTATTGTTATTGTTATTGTGTATGTGTATGGTGTGTGGTGGTGCATACGTGGAGGTCAGAGGACAACTCTGTGGTACTGGCCCTCTCCTTCTACCGTTACGTTGGTTCTGGAGATTGAACTAAGGTCACTAGGCTTACACAGAAAGCATCTTTACATACTGAACATCTCACTGGCCCTGCTTCATATTCCTGAGAGGAAACTTAGTAACAGGAGTGGCCCAGTTTGACAGCCTTAAAGATCTGACTGTTTGCTGGTTTCTCATACCTGCTTTTATATCACTCTGTTACGACAAGTCTTTTGGTGTTAGTATGTTATCAAATCCACCTGTGGCAGCTGTAGTTGGTGAGTGTAGATACACTTACAGCTCTTATGGCATTTTCGTAAAGCTTACTAGCCAACTGGTGTCTAAATGCGAACCAGTGATCCCGACACATGCGTACACTAATGTCCCTCTTGGCTGTGCGTGATGTGGTAATGAAAGAGTTTATCTGCAAAGAACTGGTTCAGCCCGTTATGCAATGTTCTCCTTGCCGACACGTTTCATTATTAAATACTGTTAGATAGCAATACTGAATTTTAGCATATAAGAGATCTCAATGCCAGACAGCCACTTGGTTAGAAGATGAAGTCAATATTTTTGCCCTAACAAAGAACAGAGTGAGCATGCCTACCAGGGAGAAGGTATGGTTGGCAAGAATATAAAAAGTCAATAAAAATGAGCTACAGTGTCTGGGGTGAGGCTGAGGGGGTGAAGTGCTGGCCGCATGAGCAAGAGCTTCCCCTACCATCCACATCAAAACAACTAGGTGTGCTAGCAGACACCTATGATCTCAGTGCTGGGAGGCAGTGGCTGGCCAGCCAGCTAGCCAATCCAGGTTAGTGAGAGACCCTGTCTCAAAAAATAAAGTGGAGAGTGACAGAGGCAGATGCTCAACATTGAACTCTGGCTTCCACACATGGCTATGCACACCCACACATATACATATTCTTCTCCCAACCCAATGTGAGCTGGGATGTAGTCTGGTGGCAGAACACTTGCTTAGCATGCACAAGGTGGGTTTGATTCTTAGCATGGGGAAAAAAAAATATAATAAGAACAAGGTATGTCCTCAGATGGAGAAGAATGAATAATGTGTCTGTCAAATAAAACAAAACAAATAAACAAACAAAAAACAAAAGCAAAAAACTTTTGCTGTGTGTGGTGTCCTGTGGTGGTTTGAATGAAATGTCCCCATAGTCTCAGGCATTTGAATGCTTGGACCTAGTAAGTGGCCCTGTTTGGGTAGGTTTAGGAGGTCTGGTCTTGCTGGAGGAAGTATGTCCCTGGGGATGGGCTCTGAGGTTTCAAAAGCCATCAGCCATTCCCACTCTGCTTCTTCCCCTGCCTGTAGCTTCCGGTGAGTTCTCTGCTGTTTCTGCTGCCATTTCCCCACTGTGATGGTGATGGACTCTTATTAACTGTAAGTTCGAACCCTTCCTTCAGTAAGTTGCCTTCGTCATCGTGTTTTATCATAGCAATAAAAGAATAGCTAAAATATGGCCCAAACCCATAATCCAAGTTATTAAAAAAGCCGAGGCAGGAGCATCTGGAATCTGAAGCCAGCCTGGGCAACTAGTTCACAGAGATCCTTTCTCAAAATAAAAGCACTAGAGACAAATGTAAACACACGAGAGGCTTGACAACAAATAAAGGAATCACTCTTGTGATCCTGGGGTTAAGAATTAAAGTTTAGGTTCTATACATGGGATTTGGACAGTGTTTTAATTTTAAAGACAAAAACAGCCTTGTTAACTTCCCATTCTCTTTCCTCTAACTAAATTTAAAACAGTGTATTAGAAAGAAAATACAACATCCTTAAGCAATGAGCTAACACAAAATTAGTGTTTTACCTTTGGGTGATGAGCCCGGTGCCTGCGGTCTACCGTGACATCTCCTCTCTGGATGGGCGAGGACACTTCTGACCTGTATGTTCGTTGTGGTGAGAATCCCGGGTAAGCCGCTACGGACCCATGGGAAGGTGACGTGGGGATGGAGTGCATTGTCTGGTCAGAAACCTTAACCATGGCCTTCGGGCTGCTCAGGCAGCTGTGTCGAGGAAGGGTGCTCTGCTTGTGGTAAAACTGACGCTGCTGCCACTCATACAGCTGCCACATGGTGTCGTCCCTCATGGAACGCCGCTTCTCTTCTGTTCCAGGCCCAGACTTCTCATGGCCAGAAGGGGTTACACTGCAGATACTCTCAGGTCTGGTCTTGCTGTTTCTTGGGAGTGTTCGGTAACCTTCAGGGTAGCGGGCCACAATCTGGGCTCGGTGGCTTGGCATATTTCTTGGCAATGTTTGGTAAGAAATTACTCTAAAATTAAAAAGAAGTTGTAAAAATGAAAAAGATGTCGTAAAATAAAGAGAGAGCTGTTTTTGCAATTTTAAGCGACACTGTATTTCTGGCTGCCCTGGCAAGTAAATACGTACCAGACTTTATTGTTTGTTTGTTTTTTGGGAGGACTTTTTTGTTTTTTTTTGTTTTTTTTTACCTGAGCTGAGGACCGAACCCAGGGCCTTGTGCTTGCTAGGCAAGCGCTCTACCACTGAGCTTTGGGAGCAGAGAGCGAGCAAACAGTCGACATGAGCAGAGCGGAGTTCCATTATTTGTGACTCTCCCCTGTGGTGTACCTGGCCCTTTCACCCCACAACTCGACTTCCCTCCCAACTTCTCTGCTAACACAAAAGGCAGAAATTAGGGGGAGGAAAGCTGGAAGCCCCATGGTCATGTATTCAGGAAGTACTGCAGCCAGAGGAAGTGATTCCACCCAAGACTCCATTCTAGCAGTCTACCTCAGGTCGGTTCCAGCTGAGAGACTAACTCTAAAGCAACTTACTCACCACACCTTGCTTCAGAAATTTAAGAAAGCTAAGTAATAAATGTAAGAAACACTACAGAAGCATTAACTGCAACTTAAGTACAGAATGCCAACATGGACGTGTATCTTTAAGAACGACAGGCATTGACGGTTTAAAACACACAAATGGACCTAAGCACCAACAGAACAGATTACAACTCTGGGGACTCCACCGTCAGTGCTCTGAAGCAGTCACTACCATGGGAGCTGCTGTATTTGCTCAGGTGTTATTGACAGCAGTGTTTCCCATCACCTTGGCTACTGGCCGAAGACTTTAAAATGGTCTTCTGCCATCTTTGAAACGTTGGGGGACTCTTAATAGAGACACAAGTTATTAACAAGTAAATTCATTTTTGTCTTATACACTTTCTAGCATCAGGAGACCTGATTTTCAGAAGTACAATTTACTTCAGTGATTTTGTTCCAAAGGAATTCAAATTAAGCAAAGTGTGATTTACTCTGAAGTAAAGGATTAAGAAGAAAGCACTGTGAGTCCATTCAGCAGCAGCTGCCTGTGATCTGCCCTGGGGGACAATGACCAGCTCCGTTACTCACAAAGACACTTTGCAGCTCTGTTCAGAGGCTGTTCGGGGAAGGGGGTGGGTGGGGAGGCGCACAACACAGGGGACGGGGACCTACCATCCGACTAAACATTCAACCTCCCCTGCTTCCTACCAGGGTCTTAGTAATTAAGAAAGTCTTTCATACAGAAAAAAATCAGTTTTTTCATTACGATGTTTCCTTTCACCAGTAAGTTTGCAAGTTGCAAAGGTTTATTTGGGAGGAGGTTTATTTAGGAACATGGGTGATACTTTTCAAAGATTCAAAGTGGCCTTGAGCCATTTGAAAAGACTGTGACAATCCAAGCACTCAGGGAAGCCAAAGAAGAAGAATGCAAAGAAAGCCCCTGTCAGCCCTCAGAGGGGGCCGCACTCAGAAGAAAAGGCTAGAAAACCTTCCCGGGGCCCCGCTAACACTCACTGATACTTCACAGATGAAAACATAAATTCCAGGTACCCGCTATCCTCTCTACACTTTTAACTCAAGGAAGAACTGTCTTATTTGAGGGAAAGATTCTTCTTTGAAGTGAGATTTAAGTTGAGAGGAAGCGACTTGGCAGACTTCCAGTCTAAATTATTTCCTGAATGTGATCTGTAGTGCCTCCAATACTTTCACCCTCAGAACTACTTCCTGTTTTTCTGTCTAATTAAATTTTACTTATGTGTTTTCCTACCGACAATGTATGACTTGATTTGGCCTTGTAATTTCACACAAATAGTTAAATTCTATTTTCTCACCCATGCATTAAGTGAATTGCTCACCTACGACTGTGTCCAATAGGGAAGTGAAAAGTATTATCTCATTGTTTCTTTAATGTGTAACTCCCTGACAACTGGTAAATTTGAACATTCAGTCATGCTCTTCTGAAAAAAGTTGGTAACACTTAGACAGTGTACAGACATACATAAAATGAACATACACTGTGGAAATGCTAAATCAAACTGAGTGTGTGTATTACTGCGGTTAACTTGAAATTCTGACATGTCTTGGAGGGCAGGTGCAGGGTGCAACCTTTAATCTCAGCAATGGCTAGGCAGAAGCAGTGGTATGTATCTGTAAGGTCCTGGCCAGGCCAGCCAGAGGTACACAGTAACAGCAAACAAATCCGAGCCAGTTTTCAAGTACAGAACTCATTGTTACAACTCAATCACTATGTTGTACAGTAGACTCTACAACTCACACGTCTCAAGTATTATTCACTACTCTCTCTTGACTGCTCACAGGGGTGTGTGTGTGTGTGTGTGTGTGTGTGTGTGTGTGTGTGTGTGTGTGTGTGTGTTTGCAGCCTTGGGAGAGCTAACAAGCCCAGTCTACCCAGGCTTTAGAGCCACACTTTTGAAGACAGCTTCTGATAGTGTAGCCCAGCTACTAACTGAGCAGAACTAGAAAGCATTTCCACGCCTCAGAAGTTTCAGCAGTGAACCAAAACATTCAAGTCATGCTTTCTATTTTCTATTACTCAGAAGCTACAGTAACAATTACATTACATAGAGAACTACATGAAAATCAGTATACACTTACAGTATAGACTATATTATCAATATAAAGCATGTAGGTAACATGGAAAATCCACTTAACATACTTTCTCTAAGAACTTCTGTTTTAAGAAAAAAGTTACAGTCAAACAGTGGTGGCACATGCCTTTAATCCCAGCACTCCGGATGCAGAGGCAGGCAGATCTCTGAGTTTGAGGCCAGCCTGGTCTACAGGGTGAGTTTGAGGCCAGTCAAAAAAACCAATAAAGGAAAAGAAAAAAATAACAATGATTTTTATGAACATGAATACAAAATACTTTCAGAAATGTAAAATTTGTTGACTTTTAAGGGTTAGAAATCAAGTCCATGCCTTGTGCATGCCAGGTAAGTGCTCTACCACTGGACTATGTTCGTAGCCCTAAAATTTACTTCAAAGACTTTCCTTGTTTTAGTGTTTTCAGATGGGTCTCACTATGTAGCTCTGGCTGACTTACTTCTGATTACGTATAATCCAGGTTGGCCTTGCACTCAGCCATTTCGGCTTCAGGGTGCTGTGATTACAAGGTACAGCACCACACCTGGCTTAAATTTGGTGTTTTGAGGCCTGGGGAGTCAGCTCAGTGCTTAAGAGCATTGGATGCTCTTGCAGAGGACTGGACTTCAGTTCCTAGCACCTAAATGACCCCTTATAGGGGATCACAGAGATCCTCTTCTGGTCTCTGCAGGCATCAGGCACGTACACAATGTACATACATACATGCAAGCAAAACATTCATACACATAATATATTTTATGTTTGTTGAATGTGGTGGTGTACAACTTTAATTCCAGCACCTGTGAGGCAGAGAAAGATTTGTGTCTACACACCATGTTTCAGGCCTGCCAGCCTGGATTATTAGTGAGACTGTGTCTCCAAAAAAAAAAAAAAAAAAAAAAGCTTTTTTGAAATGTACCTACTTCTCAGCATATATTCCCGATAATCTTTGCAAGCCCTGCCATTTCTTATTTCTTAAATGTTTGTTCTCTTAGGGCCTCTCTCCTTTTATTAAAACTAAGACAGGGTCTTACTATGTAGTTGGCCTTGAACTCTCAGTCTTCAGACTCAGCCACCTGAGTGCTAGGGTTAGAGGCACAGACCACCACCCCTGGCACTTGCCGAGCGCCTGGAACCTCCCTTTTCTCCACTTTCACACCTTTTGCCATGTGAGATACACTGGTGACATCTGAACCATGCTCAAGTTCAGATTGCTCTCTGGAGATGCAGGCTCACAGGCACAGGGCCAGATCTCTCTCCTCTCACTTCACATGTCAACTGTCTCCAAACCACTAGGCTGCAATTGAATGATTACAGGTATTTCTTCCCTTCCCTTTTTTGTTGTGCCGGGAATTGAACCTAAGGCACGTGAGGCACACTGGTCTATAACCTTGGTTTTGTTTTGAAACAAGGTTTCAGCTGTGTAGTTCTGGCTGCCCTTGAACTCCTGATCCCCTGCCTCCATTCCTAAATACTGGGATTGCAGGTGTGTGCTACCACACCTGGGTCCTAGATTTCTTGTCTAAGAAGATCTTTCAGTCTACGAGGTTGTAGAAGCTGCCAAAGGAAGGCAGATTAGGGCTTGAGACAAATACCCACTGGTTCATCACAGTTCAGAATTCTATGAGAGGAGAAACAGGGGTGAAGGTAGAAAGATGGAGCCCCTCTTCACCTCCCTAAAACTTATCTCTCCCCTCAACTTCACCCTGTCCTTTGTCAGAGGCTAGGAAGGATGGGCTCTTCCCCAAAGCAAGGCTATCCATAGAAACATGAGACAGAAAATACATCTGATCACCGTGAGCAAGACACAGTAATGGAAGTGGGAAATCGAAAACATACTTCAAACCAGTACTGTAAATGAAGCCTACCTGCTCCACCACAGCATCAAAGAAACCGGGCTGTCACGATAAGGTACTTACCCTCTGGGCTCTTCTTCAAGACCCCGTCCTTTCTGGATTTTAATCCACTGTTCCAGCTGCTGCATTGAATTCGTTCTCTGAATGACTCGATCAGCCTCTGTGGCCAGGGTCCCTGCATTTGGGTGACTCCCACCCTGGACATCTGCCAAGCTGACATTCACTATTTTGCCATCTGAACTATTCACATTGATGGGTCTGTAGTGCACATTCTGAGGTGGGCAGGCTAGCCCAGTTTCATATTCTGATGGCAGAGAGTTCAACTTTACACTGTTAATTTTTGTTAGAGGTCTCTCTTGGCCATCCTTCTGAAATCCGTATTTTTCAGCTTCTAAGGCCCTTTTTTCCTCCATTTTGCTAATTTCCTTATTTTTCTGATTGTTCTGGACCTCTGGCTTAATGAGGACTCTGTGGTTGGGAATGTTATTGGTTTCTTTAGCTGATGCACCTTCCGTTGCAATCTTGTCCACTCTGAAAGTAGAGGAGATAAGCAGAGTAAACAGACGGAGACTCAACCCACGAGAACAAGCAAACCAACTAATAGGCAGAGTATAAGCTGACACAGAACCTCAGAACTGCGGCAGTATCATGCAGGTCTAACTCTAAAATGCAAGAAAACACCGTCAGGCAAAGGCTACTGAGACAAGTGCCATGTGCCTCTGCCTGCCAAAATCTGGAAACACAGCAAATGCTATTTCTCACCACTAATAGTCAAACCACAATTATTTAAAGCAGTCAGTCAATTGAAATAACAAATCAGTCACGAAGGTCAGCTCACCATGAGACAATCATGAGTCTGGCTATGGAAGTTGTTGCAACAGGAAAGTACAGCCTGATGCTACCAAACAGCTCAACTGTATGACTTACTCTTGTTTGTACAAGAGGACCTGTGTGTGGTTTTATTTTCTGGAGAGAAGTCACTGGGTAGCCCAGGTTAGCCTCAAACTTAACGTGATCCTCTCAAGTGCCATGGCTGCTGAAATTACAGACGTGAAACATCATACCCAGACTGCAAGGCTTAGGAGCTATCAGAGCCAAGTTGCTTATGCTTAGTGAGCATCTTTATTTCATTTTATTTTACTTTTTCCCTTTAAAGGCAGGGTCTCACTATGTAGGCCAGGATGGCTAGAACTCACAGAGATGTCTGCTTCTACCTGAGATTAAAGGTGTGCACCAGCACACCCAGCTTCAGTGGATTTGTTTACTTCTTAATAGCTGCTTCTTTGGCAAGGTTCAGAAGCTTACACTGCCTCAGTTTCCTCTTTGGTAAATAGAGAATTTCAGCAATGCCAGAGGACTGTTATGAGAACCAACAAGAGCTGGCATGTCTCTTACTGTCCTCACTTTAGTTCATCAAGCAGCTCTGTGGAATCCATGTGCCCAAGAGAAGAAAATATTTGTCAACTGTGTTTCTGGGCCACCTGAGTTACTACCCAGTTGCTACAGGTCTTTCTTTCTGTCTGTCTTTCCTTCCTTTTTTTTTTTTGAGACAGAGTTTCTCTGTGTAGCTTTGGAGCCTGTCCTGGAACTTGCTTTGTAGACCAGGCTGGCCTTGAACTCACAGAGATCTGCCTGCTTCTGCCTCGCAAGTGCTGGGATTAGAGTGTACCACCACCGCCCAGCCGCTACAGGTCTTTCCCATAAGAAGTGGTTTTCCTGAGCCAATCCTATCCAGGCTTTGATAAAACCAAGCTAAGCATCTGAACCCAAGACTACCTCATTCATCAGGAACTCACAGAACTGGCCTGCTTCCTGCATTTCAGCACACTGTGGTGCTACTGTGAGATTCCAAAGGTGGTACTATTGCTAAGTTCCATAATGTGTGGAAAACATACATATTCACACGTGTGTACCTATTTCAACTTTTAGTGACAAAATGTAGATTCTATAGACATTCTGGCATGGAGCGCTAGCAAGAGTGAAATCACATACTTCACAGACACATGTCATACATGAACCACTGCTTCCAAATCAGACGTGACAGCAGACACAGGGCAGTTTACAAAGATGGGCTGTGGGGCTTCTTCCCTTCCAAGGGGAAACCACTAAAATGACAGCAAACATTCACTGACATCTGCAGGGAGAATTGTTTAATACTGGATGCTGAGTATCTTAAAAACTGTAAAACTAAGTCCAGTCAACTCCAGCTACTGTTTTAGACTAGAACTGTAATTTTTTCCAGAGATTTATCACTGAAGAAACATAAGCATGCAATGACTCTTCTTTAAATGGAATAAAACTGACTCAGAAAACTATGAGAACATAAACCAGGAGAATTGTACCTGACTCAAGAATGTAATACTTAAGCCATGACAGCAAACAAACAAACAAACAAACCCAAAACACTACACACTACTCTGGCCATTAAGACAAATGTGAGGGGTTCACATCCTTAGTCACCACGGAAATGCAAATCAAAACGACTCTGAGATATCATCTTATACCTGTCAGAATGGCTAAGATCAAAAACACTGTAGACAGCTTAAGTTGGAGAGGATGTGGAGCAAGGGGAACACTCCTCCACTGTTGGTGGGAGTGCAAACTTATATAGCTACTTTGGAAATCAGTACGGTGGTTTCTCAGAAAACTGGGAATCAATCTTCCTCAAGACCCAGCTATACCACTCTTGGGCATATACCCAAGGAATGCTCAATCATACCATAAGGACACATGCTCAACTATGTTCATAGCAGCATTATTCGTAATAGCCAGAACCTGGAAACAACCTAGATACCCCTCAACTGAAGAATGGGTAAAGAAAATGTGGTACATATACACAATGGAGTACTACTCAGCAGTGAAAAACAATAACATCATGAAATTTGCAGGCAAGTGGATGGAACTAGAAAATATCATCCTGAGTGAGGTAACCAAGATTTGGAAGGACAAACATGGTATAGTCACTCATAAGTAGATACTGGATATAAAGCAAAGGATAACCAGAATTCAACCTACAGCTCTTCTAAACTAAGAAACAGTGGCTACCTGAAGACAGGTGTGGGAAATACACACCTCGACCCCAGTGCAGTCAGGAGGATCAGTAGTTCAAGGTCATCCTTCTCTACACTGAGTTTGAGGCCAGCCTGGGTTACATGAGATTCTTACACACACACACACACACACACACACACACACACACACACACACACACACACGAAAAAAAAACAAAAAAGGAAAAAAAGAGAGAAAAAAGAAAGAAAGGAAGGAAGGAAGGAAGAAAGAAAGAAAAGAAAGAAGGAAGGAAGGGAGAGAGAAATGTATTATGATCCAGCAATCCTCTACTGGGAATTCACCAGTCAGCATGTTGAGGAGATTCCTGCACTTATATGCTTATTGCAGCACAATAATCTTCACAAAAGCCAAGATACATAATGCATATACATCAATGGACAGATAACCAATTTATAATGCGCACGCAAACACACACACACACACACACACACACACACACACACACACACACACACACACACACAATGCAGCCATATGACTATCCCAGAGATCATTGTGTTAGTGAAATATGCCTGATCCAGAAAGATAAATATCATAACCTCTCATTTACACGTAGAACCTAGAAATATTGACCTCCAAAACACAGGACAGAAAAGTAGTTACTAGAGCCAGGAAGGGGTAGGGAGGAGTGGACAGAGAGAGGACAGATAATTGATATAGCTCAAAAGGAGAAGACATTTCTATATCTTAACAGCATTGTAAGGCAACTATGGCTGATAATGATTTTTCAAAATAACTAGTATAGATTTTTAAGGCCCCAGCAAAAAGAAGCGATCAAAGTCTGAGATGACATCTATGCTAATTACCCAATCTGATCACTGCACAGTGACTACATGTGAAATGTCCCATGTATAATTACTATACTCTAGTAATACGTGTAATTACTGTATGTCAACTGACAGTAAAAATATAGGGTTGGAGGTATAGTTTACTGACAGAGATGGGGTGCTTGCCTAGCATGAGAGAGACCATGGGTTAGATGCCTAGCACGTGCATGCATACACACACACACAGACACACACAGACACAGACACACACACACACACACACACGCACACACATAGTGTAAAACACCGAGGGGGGCTGGAGAGAGATGGTTCAGTGGTTAAGAGCACTTGTGGCTCTTGCAAAGGACCTGGGTTCAATTCCCAGTACCCACAAGGAAGCTCACAACTATCTGTGTAATTCTAGTTCTAGGGGATCCGATGCCTTCTTTTGGCCTCCGTGAGCACCAGGCACATTTGCAGTACACAGACGTACATGCAGGCAAAAAAACCCATAACTTTTTCAAAAAGTCAAAAGAAACATAGTGAGGCTACACAAAATGAAAATAATATGCCAAGAGATGAAAATTATTCAGAGAAAGCATATTAGACTTACATTTAAAAAATGTCATCAGCTATTTACACACACTGTAGTTTCTGGATGAAATCCTTTAAGGATTTAGCAGAAACGAGCTTTAAAAACTGGAGTGTAGGGAGTGGGTGAATGTGTACTGTCTGCCATGAGCTGGCCATGCCAATCACAAAGGCTTGCCTTCCCCATATGAATCAGGTGTGGAATTGCAAAGCCTTCTCTGGTCAAGTGTGAATGTTGATAGTGTGTGCAAGGAGGAGTGTTTATAAATGACGACCAGTATGTGCAAAAAACTAGCAAGTGCAACTTCCTGCTTGCAGACATTTGCTGCCTGAGACCTCTTACTGAGAATGACTCCGCCCCAACGTGCTGTACATAACGAGCATGCTACAGTCTAGGTTATTTAGGAAGCTGGTGCCATGAGTGCACATGGCCCAAGGAACCATCTTTTATACTACATGTGTCTGTCTTTTCTTCCTTTCCTAGCTACCACAGTCAGATTTCTAGACCCAACCCTTGAAGGACTTGGCAGTGCATGGTTTGGGCTGGGGATGTAGCTTAGTAGTTGAGTACTTACCTAACATATAAGGACTTAGGTTTGGTATCAAGCACCAAAAAAATCCCCCTTCCCCAAACCTGGTTATTTTATCTCTTAGGTGATATGCCCTGGTAATTGTTTTAAGTATTTGGGCCACAAAGCAAAGGAATCCCATTGCTTTTACTTCAAACAAACAAAACATCTCACTGGATTTATGAAATTAAATATAAAAATAAGATACTTTCAATATTCAATTCTAAACATAATGGGGTAGGATTATAAATGCTAACAGCTCAGTGTAGAAGAAAGCAAGCCAACTCTTAGTGTGATAGGAACCACTGCCTCCAGGCCTGGCTCAGAGGAGGTGTTCATAACTGCTGGATAAGGGACAAACTACAGCAACAAAGCTGCCTGACATAAACAACTCATCATCTCATGAGTACATGTTGCTTTTCAAAAAATGTATATGGGTGTCTTTGCTTGCCTGTATGCACTGCCTCTGGAAGCCAGGAGAGGGCACCAGATCCCCTGAAACCAGAGTCACAGATGACTGTGAGCCTCCATGTGGCTAGTGGGAGTGAAGCTTGAGTTCTCTGGAAGAGTAGCTAGTGCTCTTAATCAATGAGCCATCTCTCATGCCTTACATGTTATTTTTATATGTGGTTTAAATTAATTTATTACTTTTTTGGTGAAAAGATCTCATTGCATAGCCTAGGGCTAGCCTGCAACTCATGATTTTCCTGCTTCTACCTCCTAGGTGCTGGGATTACAGGGGTGCACCACCTGCTTGGCTCCCTCCCAGGTACTGGAAGGATAGGGGTGCACCACCACACTTGGCCCCAGTAAATTCAGCAAAAGAAAATGAAAATAAGTTGAAACTGCAAAAAGTATAACATATAGAATAGAAGCTACTCGAAATAAAATACTCTAATTTCTATATTTATTTCTCTATTAAAAAAATTCCTAGAGCTTTACTTAGAGAAATTTGCATAGATTTACAATTCTTTTTTTTTTTTTTTAAGTGCAAGGTGAATGAGAAACCAGACAAAAATCCATTCTCATTCTCTCTCTCTCTCTCTCTCTCTCTCTCTCTCTCTCTCTCTCTCTCTCAATTTAGTATGGTATGTGGGTGTGTGTGATATACGTGGGCATGGGTGACTTCTCACTCTATCATTATTATAATTATTATTATTTTGATTTTTTCAAGACAGGGTTTCTCTTGTGCTGCCCCGGCTATCCTGGAGCTCTCTATAGATCAGGCTGGTCTTGAACTCAGAGATCTGCCCGCCTCTGCCTCCCAAGTGCTGGGATTGAAGGTGTGTTCCACCACCACCCGGCTCTTTATTATTTACTATCAGTGTGTGTGTGTGTGTGTGTGTGTGTGTGTGTGTGTGTGTGTGCATATGTATGTGGGGGCATACATGCCACAGTGTGCAGATGGAAGTCAGGACAATATTGTGGCATCATTTCCTTTCCTCATGGGTTCTGAAGACTGAATTCAGGCCATCAGGCTTTCGAGACAAACACTTGTACCCACACCAAACACTCATTGGCCCTGGCCTTGAATGCTTCACCCTCTTGCCTCCACCATCCGGATAAGTGTTGGAATCAGATATCCCAAGGACTAGGGTTTTGGCTAGAGGACAGCACTTGCACACATAAGGCCCTCGGTCTGACCTTTACCACAGCCACCACCACCAACAACCTTAGAACCTGTTTTATTTCCATGCTTGGGTACCTGGATGAGGATTTGAGTTTTAAAAACAATAATACAAATAAGAGCCGGGCCTAGTGGCAGAAGACTTTTATACTGGCAGTTGGGTGGTAGAGGAAGGTGAATCTTTTTGCATTTGAGGCCAGTTTGGTCTGCATAAAGAATTCCAGGACTTCCAGGGCTATGTAGAGAGACCCCACCTTAAAAAAAAAGTACACATCTTATAGAGCCTCAAGTCAGTCTTTTTTTTTTTTTTTTTTTTTTTGGTTTTTCGAGACAGGGTTTCTCTGTGTAGCTTTGCGCCTTTCCTGGAACTCGCTTTGGAGACCAGGCTGGCCTCGAACTCACAGAGATCCGCCTGGCTCTGCCTCCCGAGTGCTGGGATTAAAGGCGTGCGCCACCACCGCCCGGCTCTCAAGTCAGTCTTTTAGCCAACATGCACAATGAAATAGTATGTATGATGCCATGGGGCTTGATCTCTAACTGGGAGACAAACAGACACACAAACATACCCCTTTAAATGTGCATGTTAGCAGCTTTCTTATATAACATGAACTTAATTATCATCGACTGGAAATAAAATTTAATTCCACTATAAACCTTCAAATTACAGAAATTATCAAGAAGTGTATTTCCCAACAATTGGGAGGCAGAGGCAGGTGGATCTATGAGTTGAAGGCCAATCTGGTCTAGTTACAGAACAGCCAGGAATACATAGAGAAATCCTGTCTCCAGGGGAAAAAAAAAAAAAAAAAAAAAAATATTCATTCACCCTCTATTTTTGCAGTTTGAGAAACATATTTTCTTTGCTTAGGTCTGCTTCTGAGCTTGGGTTCTAAGTGTGTGCCACAGGCCAGAGACAGCTCAGCGGGTCAAGGTCTCAGGGTGACCCCTGGGACCCACGTACTGAAATGGAGAGAACCGCCTCCTGACAGCTGCCCTCTTGCCTCCACATGAACACTGTAGTGCATGCATGTACACACACATGTGCAAAAAATGTGCATGCTACCATGTCTGGTTGACTAGCTCTCAGCATAAAGAGGAATTTTAATATGACCTGTTATCTCCCAGCAGGGAAGACAATCAACAACTCTAGGATCAATTTTCATAAGAATCTGAGTACCACACTTCTAAAGGAAAGGCACAACTCATCAAGTAGTAGATATATTTAGAAATAATTTAAATGTTCTAAGAATTATCTTCTGGAGTTATTAATAACAAAATAACCAGAATAAGTCAGAAAATATTAACAAAATAAAACTCAATACCAATACAATATAAAACCACAATGAAATTAACTGCATGAAATTAAATTCTACAATTAAGGCTCTTTAAAAAAAATTCTCCCATGAAGTGCACAAATCTGTACAGCTTTAAGGTAATAAAGAGAGGTAGGTACTCACCGGAAATTAAAGGTAATTCTGTAAGAAGAAAGAACATTCAGTGTGAATGTTAGGATTCTAGAGGCCCCAGTACACTGACAGTGAAATGAGGCAAGAAGAAAGGTGGACTGGTCAACTTTGTCAACTGACAAGGCAAGCACGCAGGCCGTGAGCGGGCCTGGTGAGGGACAACCATGCACCAGGACAATGGCATTTGCAAGGCAGGAGTAAAATGAAGATGAGAGTCACTGCTGCTTCCCTCAGGGCTGTACCTTTTCACAGGCTCTGTCTGCACCAGGGCAGCATCTAACATGGCCTTCATCCACAGCTCCATTTCCTTTCCTGTATCGGTGCAGAAATAATAGGTCCGCATGTTTGGATGGGCTGCCTGAGTGAAAACGACACCATCGCTTTATCATGATACGCAATTCTGAAAAAGAGGGAAAAAGATTCCTTATCTTTCATTACTATGAACTTTCAAAGAAGGTAGATTTGTCTTTTACATAAGACTCAGACATGACTTAAGAACATGCATACCGATCCCAGCAGCTACAACACTAATTATCCTTTTAATGTTTCTTCAATTGCATATATTTCAAAGCTACAAAAACATGTGCTCTAGGAAGGAATGGGGTCTGTCCCACTCACTCAACTCTAACCATTTTTAATTTGCTGCAGTCAGTATTTTCTCATTCAAGGATAGTATTTCTAGCCAGGCATGGCATTTGGGAGGCTGAGGCATGACTCTGAGTCCAGCCTGGACTATATGCTGAGTTCTAGGGCAGCGTGATCCAGAGTGAAGACCCAGCCTCAAAACAAACAAACAAACAAACCACAAAAGTGGGGTATGCTTTAGAGAGAGCAGCAACAAAACGGGAAAGCCCATGCAAGCATTCTGATTGCTTGTTAGCAGTGTCTTTAGTCTTTAACAGCGATGCTGTTTCCGTCTTTTATAGATGGTATATGGACACTTATGCATAAATAATCCCAGTGATATTTCCTTCTAGTTTTTCTTTTCAGGTTTCCAAGTTAAAACGCAAACACCTGCAGTTTGAGAGAATGTAGCGACCAGTGGGGTTGTCTTCTACGGTGCTCTTTTTATCAGAGAACCAGGAGGAAAACAAAATAAAGACACTGGTGAAGCTGCTGCTGCGGGAAAGCACTGAACAGCCATGGCAAGGGCACAGAGGACAAGCTGTGGACGGAGAAGGCTGAGGACAGGAATGAGGACCCAGCCTCAACTTCCATTTCAAAACCCCATGGTCTTTCCCTAGACACTCGAAGACTTGGCCAAATGAACAAAGGCCACCGCAGCCTAAGTGAGGTGAGGAGCCTGTTAAGCAGCTGGTTGTTAATATTAAACCAGAGCTCTACATCTACAGTCACACTCTTCTCGCCAACACCTTATCAGCCTTCTTCCCAAGGTCAATTAGCTTAACATCTTTAGAATACATACAAATACACATAGAGTCCATAAGCAGTGATCACTGTGATGTCATAACAAATTCCATGGTGAGGTCAGAGACAACTGTGTAGCCTAGGACAGTTCAAGTGCGCTGGTGTTAAAGTGATCAGTAGTCACTGGACTCTTGGGAGTGGGTTTTGGTAAAATGGATGAAGAACACTGCTCACATCTGTGATCAGTAGAAGGAACTGGGCTGGTGGTGGGAAAATCTCGTTCCCACCCCGAGACAACAGAAGCCAAACCACTCACATAGCCACCTACCATGCTTTAATTCAGAAACTGGGAAGTTCCTACTTACCATGCCGATAACAGTTGACTCAAGATCAACAAATGCAGTCATACAGTAGTTCAAAATTTAGGGGAAACACCATAAAAGAGAAGTTAAAAACAGTAGTTACTATTGTTATAGGCAAAAAAAACCCAAAATCAAACTAATAGTTACAGAGAAACTATACCAGATCCCTGTGGGCACTTTTGTGCTATTTTAACATTGCAGATTTTTAAAAATTTTCTTTAATCGACTTTTATTATTATTACTTTTTCAGTTTTTATGTGTTGGTGTTTTGCCTGCATGTACGTCTGTGTATTACATATATGCAGTATCCTCAGAGGCCAGAAGAGGGCACTCGATCCCCTAAACTGAAGTTACAGATCTTGAGATCTGCCATATGGGTGCTGGGAACTCAACCCAGGTCCTCTGTGCTCTTAACTGCTGATCATGTCTCTGGCCCCTGCAGAATGCTTTTCTTTTTGGTTTTGAGCCTAGCCTTTCATGGCTGAGACATTTTTCTAGCCAGCTTTTTCTTTTCATACTGCAGTATTTTTTTTTTTTAAAGAATCTAAGAGTACAGATAAAATGTCCCTCAAAGACAAAAAATTCAATAAGTATTAATTAAATTTACTAGCAGATGAAAGATTTAAGCTTATGGCCAAGTAAGCGTGAGCATCACAGCTCTAGACATGTACTTCACAAAGTTCTTATTTGAAGTTACCTGTATTCAGTGTTTTTTGGTGATGCTGGGAATGAACCAGGGCATTATGCACAGGAATCACTCTGTACTGAGGTACACTTCTGGCCCCAACTTACCCAATTGCTCCTCTAGGCTACCCTGCTATAAGTGTGCTGTGCTAGTTGACTCAGACTTGAAGCTACGCCCTCACGCTCAGGCCTTGCTCTAGTATTACCTTCTCAACCTGCTTATGCCCTCTCAAGCCTTCCTCCTCTTTTACCTTCACAGTTAATAACATGTTAATTAGTGAAAGTCACACACTAGTGCAGTCCTAAGTATTCTTTGAAATGAATGTTTAAAGTTATATGCATTTTGTAAAGGCACAAACATCTTCATTGTTAAACTGTTATTTTGTCCTCATTTGTACCTTTATTCTTTTCTTTTAAAGATTTATTTATTTATTATGCATACAATGTTCTGTTTGCATGTAGGCCTGCTCACCAGATCTCATTATAGATGGATGTGAGTCACCATGTGGGTGCTGGGAATTGAACTCACATCCTCTGGAAGAGCAGATGCTGCTCTTAACCTCTGAGCCATCTCTCAAGCCCCTGTATCTTTACTCTTAAAAACAAAATTTCCACATTAAAATTAGTCATGATCATTATCTACCTACCTACCTACCTACCTACCCACCCACCCACCCACCCATCCATCCACCCACCCACCCACCCAGGAAAAAGTAAAACAAAACCCCAAAACCAAGCTGGTCACCTATGAGATTTATTTTAATCCTTAACCCTAAAGCAAAGAATGCAGCATGTTTTTTGAAAACAAAAATTTGTCACCAAATTAGCATTAAAGTGTACTCTCACAAGCAGCAATATAGCACAAGATGAGTGAGTGAAAGATGGTCTCTGCAGGGTTTGCATTTAAAGGTGGGAGATGAGCATTATGTACTTGAGCACGTCTTTGAGACTAATGTACAAATTTGTAAATACGTCATGTTAAACTCTGCAACATTCTTCCCATACGTTCCATCTGACAAAATTCAAGTAGTAACTGAAACAACAATGATCACTAAGGGAACTAGCCGTAGTCATTCATCATGTTTCTGCCATGCTGGCTTTATAGAGAAACACTTGAACACAGCCTGGACTATGTTAACATGTGCTTCCTAAGGTGACAGTCTTCTCTGGTGTGGCTGGGACATCACTAACCAATATGCTTCATTGTTATTTTTAAATTTAATTTTATTTTATGTACACAAGCATTCTGCCTGCGTGTATGTCTAGGCCAGAAGAGGGTGTTGGGTCCCTTGGGACTGGAGTTATAGTTCTGAGACACCTTGTGGGTAATGGAAATTAAATCCAAGTTCTCTAGAAGAGCAGCACCACCAGTACAACTTTAAATGTAAACATTACCACCAGAAAGATCTTTACTATAGTTTGAGGCACAGTATCTGTTCTTATTTTTATTTTTTTTGGTTGTGAGCCTAGCCTTTAACAGCTGAGACATCTCTCCAGCCCCAGTATCTGTATTTTAAAGTTTCACAGGATAAAATGGCCCGCTCCTTTCCTTACCTTAAAAGCGTACTTGCGATTGATGTGGTCCTCAGAGGTAAGCATGGCTATCTGAAAACTAGGCAGCAGGATGCTTCCCAGAATCCCCTCTTCCTTCTCATCTAAATACAAGTTAGTATTTCATTAGAATTTTTGTTCTTTGGGAATTTCGCCACTTGCCCTGTGTTCTAACATAACCCTGCTCTAGTTGTTTACATTGTTTCCCATCTTCCCTGGACTGGCAAGTTCTACGAGGCCACTTAGAGAGGTAGGAGCACATACAGAGTAGATATATGACATTAAAAAGTACTTTCAACTATGCCACAAAAATTACACAATTTAAAAGCTGTGGAGCTTTAGGTCTGCCTTTACTAGTAGCTGAGACACAGAGTGAAGCTGACAGTTTGAGGAACAGACCTACAAAGTAAGCACATAAATTACACTAAGGAAAACAACTCAACACTCATCTCCCACAAAGAGCTTGTTTGGGGATGTTTGAGGAACCTGATACACACTGTCACTGTTATGGACCCACCAGACAAGCTAATGAAGCCATGCATCTAGCTAATAAACTCAAATAAAGGCAGACATTTCTGTCCAGCCAGCTGCTCCCCAAATAACCACACAGAGACTTACTATTAATTATAAATCCTTGGCTGATAGCTTAGGCTTGTCTCCAGCCAGCTCTTACAATTTAAATTAACCCATATCTATTAATTTATGTGCTCCCCTGAGACTCATTTACCTCATCTATGAACTTCCCATGTGGCTTCTTCTGTGTCTGGCTTGCAACTCCTGAGACTCCTCCTTTTTTTTTTCTTTTTCCTCTCTTTTTGTCTACAAGTCCTACCTAACCTCTTCCTGCCCAGCTATAGGCCAGTCAGCTCTTTTATTAACCAATGAGAGCCATACATATTTAGAGTGTACAAGATTGTTTCACAGCATTTCCCCTTTTGTCTACTTAAAAGGAAGGTTTTAACCTTAACATAGTAAAACTATACACAACAAAAAGAGTTATCAAATAAGAATTACAGTTACAATATCCAGTCCATTTGTATTTGACAAAATTAGAGAAAATATTGTATTATTTATCTTATCTTGAACTTGCTATGTTAAAAAAAAGTACTGTCATGTGGCAGAGCACAGATAAGAAATGTGGATTAGGGGCTGGAGAGATGGCTCAGTGGTTAAGAACACTGACTGTTCTTCCAGAGGTCCTGAGTTCAACTCCCAGCAATTGCATGGTGGCTCTCAACCATCTGTAATGAGATCTGGCGCTTATAATAAATAGCTAAATCTTAAAAAAGAAGAAAAAAAAAGAAATGTGGATTAATTTAAGTTATTTAAGCTAAAAATGAGCCTAAGCTATTGGCCAAACATTTATAATTAATAATAAGTCTAAAAAGGGTAGATTATTGAATCTACTTTAATCCAAAAAACAACAATTAATCTCAAAATATTTTACACTGGTACAGATTTTGGTGTATTGATACAAATTTAAAGTTATTTTTGATATATCATATGTTATATATTATATGTTTCTACTCTTACTTGGGGTACTGTGTTTATGCAACTCATTTAAAGATGCAATGTATAATTAAAAATTCAGGTTAGTAGTCATCTATAATAATCAAACTTGTAGTCATATTAGGAATGTTTTCAAGGTTAAACAGATATATTTAGATAGATAGATGGTCTTCAAGCACTTCAAAGACCTACAGAATATGGCATTTAAGGTGTTTAATCAACCTAAGGCTTTTCATGACAGTGAGACACGTCTTCTCCTGACAGCACCAATCTACTTCAAAAAAGGATGATGGGCATCGAAGAACCTCTGTACAGAGTTTGCTTTCTTTATGGCAAAAGCTAACCATTTGGGCAAAGAAACTGCCCTTGCCTCAATTGCTGACAGTATACTATCCAAACTGGACCAGCAGAATGCACCAGCAACCACATGGTGGTTCACAACCATCTGTAATGAGATGTGGTGCCCTCTTCTGGCCTGAAGGCATACACGCAGGCAGAACACTATAAGTAGATAAATCCTTAACAATAAAAAACTAAATTAAATATTAAGACCTCATTGACTTTTTTCCATATTTTCTTTTCCTATTAGTTGCGAAACTATAAAAATAAATATATTGAATATAGGAGGGAGGTGACTAATAATAATAAGGAAAAATCATAATATGGTTTCTATTCACTTTCGTTTTTTCTTTACAAATTTTTTAAGAAATACTTTTTTTTTTTAAGATTTATTTATTATGTATATAGCATTCTGTCTGCATGTGTGCCTGCACATCAGAAGAGGGCACCAGATCTCATTACGGATGGTTGTGAGCCACCATGTGGTTGCTGAGAATTGAACTCATGACCTCTGGAAGAGCAGCCAGTGCTCTTAACCTCTGAGCCATCTCTCCAGCCCCCCTTTTTAAAATTTTTTTAAAAGATTTATTTATTTATTATGTATACACCATGTATGACTGTAGGTCAGAAGAGGGCACCAGATCTCATTACAGATGGTTGTGAGTCACCATGTGGTTGCTGGGAATTGAACTCAGCACCTTTGGAAGAGCAGTCAGTGCTCTTAACCTCGGAGCCATCTCTCCAGCCCTTAAAGAAATACTTATTTGGTGTAGGCATGTGTGTGTGCCATGGCGTGCACACAGAGGTCAGAGAACAGCTTCAGGAGTCAGTGCACTCTTCCTTTCCTGTTGCTGAGGCTCTCTTGTTTCTGACACTGTGCTGCACACTACAGGTGACCTCCCTTGCAAGTTTCAAGCTGACTGTCCCATGTCCCCTCCCATCTTGCAGTAGCCATGGTGGGACTACAGATGTCACCCACAGCACCGAGGTTTTGAGGTGTCATCAAGGTTGTGTAGCCAGCATTTTTACCTGCTGGGCCACTTCCCTGAAAGAGTGTCTCATTACACACATATTCCAAGCCACCCTGGAACAAGGGGTGGGTTTGCACCACTACATCTAGTTTACATTTTATGGTATCCCCGCCCTCCAAGACAGGGTTGCTCTGTGTGGTCCTGGCTGCCCTGAAACTTACTCTGTAGACCAGGCTGGCCTTGAACTCACAGATATCTGCCTGCCTCTGCTTCCCAAGGGCTGGGGTTAAAGGTGTGTGCCACCACGGCCCAGCTCTATGGTATATTTTAAACATTTCCATGTGAGCTCAGTTCAAGCTCCAGGACCTATGAGGTGGAAGGAGAGAAGCAATTTCCACCAGTGTTCTCTGTCCTCAACACATCTGCTGTGACATGTGTATGCCTACCCCCAAACCATACACACATGTCAACAATAAATAAAAACAGGAGCAAAGCCATTACAAAGAATCTGGTATTCCTTTTGTTATAAATTACTATTATGAAATTTTTATTCTAGAAATAAATTAGGAAAAGTAAACATTTTCTTGCTATCATTTTGAACTCCAAATTGACAATAAATATATTGGAAAAGGAGGAAAACACAGACAACTAGCTCATGGGTAATTCTGGAGACAACTTTATCTTTTTCCCCAAGAGTGGGAAACTCAATGAGGAAAATTATACAGTAAGCCTAGCGCCAAGTAAAGACAGACAATACCACAACTGATGTGGGGCCGGTGTTTCATTTTGTCTCTAGGTTTGGTAATTTGATCTCAAAGTACTCCTCAACCACAGTTCCCTGGGGGTGAGCTAATGAGCACAGCTCTAGTCTCTGGTAACTCTGTATTTACAAGATTGATACGTATTTTATCACTTTGCAGGTGACCACAAAGCCTCGCCACCCATCTTCTGTATAATCCAAAGATAAATTTAAAAATTGCAAACAGAAAAGGAACTTCTGGGTGAGACTCAGAACTAGAAGCTGCCTGCCTGTGATCCCATTAAGAAGCGTCATCTAAGACAGAATAGATAACCACAGATAAAGAAAGAAATACAGGCAAAGCTTTGGCAGTTCACAGCAAAGAAGAAAGCCCACACAGCTCCAGCTGGGAGCAGGAAGCAGAAGCCTCACCCAGAAGCAGTGTGTCAGCTCCTCTGAGTGGCCCTGGAAACTTAACTCTCAAGAGTAGCCTGTGCAATAAGCAGATTTCCAAGTAAAAATCAAAAGAAATAACCAAACTACAGTATCTGCAAATCACAACCTAGACACACTCACAAGTTAGAAAAGCAAGACAATACAACTCCTCCAAGAGATCACAATGCCATACCCTAAACAAACACGCTGATGCAGGTAAATGCTGGATAATTTCAAAGTTAGTAAAACTGATATATGACCTCAAAGATGATAAGAGCAAGCATATAAATAAATAAATTCAACCCAAGACCCAGGGAGGATAGTCAGGGATACAGAGGAAAGAGTGAGCATTGTGCAAGAAAAAGTCAGGAAGAAAACTCAGATTTTTTTTTTTTTTGGTGGTGGTGGGGGCGGGGGAAGAATCAGCAGAAATGAAAACATTTAAGAAAAAAAAAAGTGGACAGCATCAGTAGCCTTGGCCAAGATGGGTAAAGAATTATCAGAAATGGAGGACAAGCTCTGCTACAGTCAAACATCCATACTGAAAACTAACTAATTAAATGAGCATGATCACAATGTCCAAAAACCACAGAACCAGTCATAAAAGTGTAAGAACCCATGGGGTCCTCAATAGAACTCGCAAACACTACATTTCTCATAAGGCTTTGATGTAAATTTTAATACTGCTTACCAGGTGTGTGGTTTGTAACTATTTTCACTGTGATGGTTGCTTCCTATTTTGCAGAAGCTTTAGTTTAATGTAGTCAACATTCCAAAAAGTCACTGTGTCAAGGAGCTTCTATCGTGTTTGTGCCTAGGACTTACACTTAGATATTTTGTACTTTGTAAATTGGCTTTTGTAAATCGTGTAAGGGTCCAAATTCATTCTTTTGCATGTGAATATCCAGTTTTCTCAGTTTTATTTACTGAATAGACTATCCATTTTCCCATACTGTCCTCCTAGCATCCTTGCCAAAACTTAGTTTACTATATTGTATTTGTTCAGGTTTATTTCTTGGCTATTGATCCTGTTCCCCTGTTTTTTGTTTTTGGACAGGATGCTGCTATTTTGATTACTACAACTCTTTAATATAACTTTAAATAAGAAAATGCTTCTGGAAAAAAAATACATAGGGTAGAAGGAGGAAAAGGAAAAACTAAAACCAAAACCAAAGGGTAACTATAGCAGAAAACTCCTGAAATCTAGAGAAAGAAATGGACATCCAAACAAAAGCAGCATTTAGCGCTCCAGATGGACACCACCAGAGAAAAACTTTTCTATTGCTTATTAATAGCTAAGACGCCAAAAAGACAAAGCAAAGGAAAAAAATTATCACACCAACTGTCCTACAAATTTAAGCTTATCAGAATAACATCAGTTTCTAACAGCAGTCCTAAAAGCAGGAAAGCACAAAACATACATCCAAGCTGTGAAAGTTAGCAACTGACCTTTGTGGGCAACAAGCACGCACATGATGCGTATGCATATGAGCAGGTAGAACATGCATACCCATGAAATAAAGTAACTAAATGTAAAATAAGAAAATGAAAATCGATGGAGGAAGAAGGATATATCAAAACAAGCATAAACTAAGATTTATCGTTCATGATCACTAAGCATTAGGCCTGTACTAAAGGAATACTATACGGATAAAGAAGAAAGTCTTAACCGCAAGAGCAAAAAAAAGAATAAATTACTTGAGAGTAACAGATGAACAAATAAAAGCTAGGAAGGACTCCATCATATCTAACAGTCAACCACCAAATCCCCTAGTACTAATACTGGAGAAAGAACAAATGACTGGATTGAATGAGATAGACTATCTGTTTTCTCTAAGAAACTCACTTAACTGGCAAAGACACTCACAGACGGAGAATCAAAGGATGAAAGTCTATCTATCAAACAAACAGAGGTTAGTAAGACAGTATAGTTCTGATAACTGAAAAAGTAGATTAAAATCAAATCAAATCAGAAGAGAAAAAGAAAGACAACCTATAAACAAGACGATACAACAGGGGCCGGAGAGAAGGTTCAGTGGTTAAGAGCATTTGCTATTGCTTGGAGAGGACCCAGGTTTGATCCCCAACACAGACATGGCAGTTGACAACTGTTCATAACTCTAGTTCCAGGAGATCTGATACCTTCTCTGGCTTCCTTGGGCACCAGGCCCACATGTCGTGTACAGTCATACATGCAAGCAAATCCTCATACACATAAAAGTAAGTGCATCTTAAAAAAATACAACAAAAATACATATGCATAAAACATGGGGACTCCAAATTCCATACAGCAAATACTGACAAGCATAAAAGGTCCAAGACCAGGATCCCAGCACAGTGACAGTGGGTGATTACAGTCTTTCTCCAATCAATATACTCAGCTCATGTTGTGTAATTCATATGTGCAAAGAAAAGTCATAAATTATTAGTGACAACCTAATTAGTAATAAGCTGGCAATCTAATTTGTCCCCCCAGTTTTCCCTGTAGAAGTTAGAACTGTAGTTATACACTGTTTTAGCCACCATGTGGGTCCTAGGAATTGAACCCACGTCCTCTGGAAGAGCAGTCAGTGCTGCTAACCATTAAGCCATCTCTTTGGCCCCAACTAATCTAATTTTGTTTGTTTGTTTGTTTGAGACAGGGTTTCTCTGTGTAGCTTTGGAGCCTGTTCTGGGACTCACTGTGTAGACTAGGCTGGCCTCGAACTCACAGAGATCCTCCTGGCTCTGCCTCCTGAGCGTTGGGATTAAAGGCATGCGCCACCATCGCCTGGCTAACAAATCTAATTTGTAAGTGATAATTTCCAGTCTGGTTTTAAAGGAGAGATTGTCCAAATTCACAATTTATAATTGGAGTATATTCCTTGAGAGATCTTTATCTTGGTACAACCTTTCGCTCACAGGTACCAAATTAGAAGTGTGATGTCTTAATAGAGAATCTGCTGGACTTTCACCTTAAGATTTTTATTAATTGGCTCAACATGGTGGCATGAGCTTGCCCACACCTCAGCTATTCAGGAGGCCGAGGTGGATGAGATGCTTGAACCCAAGAGTTTGAGGCTAGCCTAGGCAACAACACTATGACAGCTTGTCTTAATAATGAGAAAAACTTCATGAGAAAAACCAGAAGGAATCTTTCATATCCATCTAGGAGAACGAAGGGGTATATCTACCCAAACATTCCTACATTTCTTCAGTGCTAATAGTAAGAGTCTGCTTTGTATCTTTCACACAACCTTTTCCATGTTTTTGGGAGAAAATGATCATTGATTTTTTTCAGCACTCAGGCTGAGGAAGGAAGTTCAAGTGTAAGGCCAGCCTGGACTAAGCCCAATGTCTCAAAAAACAAAAATAAGCAACCCAAATAGATGTATGTATAAATGTACACACACATTTACATCAATAATTCATGTTTTTTCATTTTCCAATCCATTATAATAATTCCTGACATCACGCTCACTTGAATAAAAAAAAAAAAATCACAGCTATGGGAAGTCTATAAACCCACAGCCAGATCTCACAAAACCAACATAAAATCCTTAGCTGGCAGTGATGGTCATGTCTATAAGGCTGAAGCAGGTTCACTGGTTCCAGGTGAACTCAGGTACAGCTCCAAAAACAAGTATCCAACCAAGGACTTTATCTGCTAGGTACTGCATTCAAAGACAGAGTGACAGAGTAAGGATTCTCAAGCTCTTCACAAAAAACAAATCAGAACACAGGAAGCAAACCAAAAATCACACCAGCCTTCAGCCCGGTGTGGTGGCGTACACCTTTAATATCAGTACTCAAGAGGCAGAAGCAGGTGGATCTCTGTGAATTCAAGGCCAGCTTGATTTACACTGTGCGTTCCAGACCAGCCAGGGTCACACTGTGAGACCCTGCTTCCTCCGCTGAGAGCCCTGCTGCCTTCTGCCACACTCTAGAGAGTCTGAATCTTGGGTCAGTGAAGAAAGGTTTTCTTGACATTATCTGTAAACAGCAAGAGTACTAATGTCTTTTCTCTTATGACATAGCTAGTGCTTAGCATACAATGCAATTATGAAGTCAGATCCTCCAGCAGCTGATGAACTCACCTCTGTAATAAAAAAGGCAAAGGTCAGAAAGCACAAACCAGCGTTTCTTCCACAGCTTCATGCCGGTACTGTCCTGCATTAAATAACAGATTTAAGATACTTTTCATATACATTTTGATATGCATGTAACATAGCCTAATTAAAAGGCCTATCAAAAAATTCTGGCCAGGTGGTGGTGGCGCACGCCTTTAATCCCAGCACTCGGGAGGCAGAGCCAGGCGGATCTCTGTGAGTTCGAGGCCAGCCTGGGCTACCAAGTGAGTTCCAGGAAAGGCGCAAAGCTACACAGAGAAACCCTGTCTCGAAAAACCAAAAAAAAAAAAAAAAATTCTAATCTGCTACTTGCACAGCCAGGTGACTCTAGCATGTTTCAAAAGGCCAGAAAGACTGAATATTTCTACCACAGAGAAATGATGGACATTTGAGGATGCAGACATGCTTGCCCCTGATTTGATCACAATGCTTATACGTATGAAAATGTCACATGGCTCTTCATAAATAAATAAAATTTTTATATGCTGACTAAAAATTTCCAGGGACTTGTCTTATGTTAATTAAGACGGTGGCAAGTAGACTGTTCTCTGAAGAGTGATGCTGTCATATAAAAAAAGAGTAGGCTGAAGCCATCTGAAATTCACTTTTCTCAACATGTGTGCTTGTGAGGGTGAGAAAAAGGGAAGCATGCGATGGTGTACAGTCTTACTCTGGTACCAGATTCAATAAATATGTTAATTGTCAACAAGAAGCAAAATATGTGCACCTAAATTACTTGAAAGGTAAGATGATTAAAATGACTGTGAGTGAAAAACCTTAATACACAAATTTAGTGAGTAAATACTCCTCCATCTACAGTTAGGTTTTACTCATCCTGCAAAAGACTGAGTCCCTTTAGCTAATGCTAAGTGATCTACTTCATAAAACTACAGCTTCAAATGAGATCACACTTTTAACAAAATTTCAGTAGACATGGGGTAACCACAGGTTTGGGGGACTCTAATGAGACATGTAAACATCTAAGAGATATGCCAATGACCAGATCAGGTAAGGGTATGACTATCCAGGATAAGAGAGAGGAAAAGCAGGTAGTAGATTAGATGCTGGGGTCATCTCGGTTACTGGTAGCCACTGTCTGAAATCCACAGGAAACACTTCAATACAGTAAAAATGAACCCCTCATTTTTAAAAAACCTTAGTCACCACTTTCCAGGCAGTAGCACTTTAACTATGAGAACGGAGAGAAAGTACCTGCTTATACAGCCAGCCACGCCTGACCACAGGTGCATTCGGATTCCTTTTAATTGAATTGGACCTTTTTCCAAAATTATGAACCTTTTTGGAAGCCCGTGACGTCTAGACAGGAGAAAGAAGGACAGAACATGTAGTATTAAGGATTGAAGCGTTAAGATTTTTCTCCATTTTTATTTTTTCCAGATTTCTCTGATGTTTGGAGGAAAAATTGCAATTCCAGCTTTGCTGGCTTATTTCAAGTATAAAAATTATATACAAAGAAATGTGATTTCTAGGCTTATACATTAATTTTCCCTTCATCTCTGTTCAGTATCTAAAACAAATGTAGGTCTTTAAAATTTTATTAATTTATATTTGTAGCTATTCTGTTTTGTTTTTTGTTTTGTTGTTTTTTTTGAGACAGGGTTTCTCCGTGTAGCTTTGGAGTCTGTCCTGGAACTCACTCTGTAGTCCAGGCTGGCCTTGAACTCAGAGATCCTCCTGGCTCTGCCTCCGAGTGCTGAGATTAAAGGCGTGCGCCACTACCGCCAGGCAAAGCTATTCTCTAGTCAATTACTGGACCTGAAAGTTTCTCTGTCCTGCCTGGTCCCTCCAGGCCCTGCATTCCTCTGGCCTGGCAGTCCCACTGCTGCTTATAAAATAATCACTCAGAAGCTTATTATTACTTACAACTGCTCGGCCATTAGCACAGGCTTATTACTGACTAGCTCTTACATTTAAATTAACCCATAATTCTTATTTATGTTTAGCCACGTGGCTTGGTACCTTTTCTCAGTTCTGTCTTGTCATCTTGCTTCCTCTGTGTCTGGCTGTCGACGCCTGACTCAGCCCTCCTGTTCCCAGAATTCTCCTCTCTGCTTGCCCCGCCTATACTTCCTGCCTGGCTAGTGGCCAATCAGTATTTTATTTATCAACCAATCAGAGCAACACATATTCACAGCTTACAGAACATCCCATAGCACCTCCCCTTTTCTGTCTAATCAAAAAGGAAGGTTTTAACTTTAACATAGTAAAATTACATATACTAGAACAGTTATCAAGCAAGAATTACAGTTACAATATCTAGTCTATTTGTATTTGGCAAAATTAAAGAAAATATTTTCTATTTATCCTATATTTGTGAGTCTAACGTTTCATATCTAATTTATCTTTTATCATAACCAAGGAAAATTATAACTATCTAGTCTTCAACTACATCGAAGTGCTGTGGATGTCATTCTGTATGCTGTGAAAATGTGTTGCTCTGATTGTTTGATAAATAAAGCTGTTTGGCCAATGGTGTGGCAGAATAAGGTTAGGTGGGACATTCTAACTAGAGAGATAAGAGAAGAAAGGAAAGCAGAGGAGATGCTGCTAGTCACTGCCAGGAGAAGCAAGATGTAAAGATACTGGTAAGCCACAAGCCACGAGGCAAAGTATAGATTTATAGAAATGGGTTAATTTAAGATGTAAGAGCTAGCTAGCAAGAAGCCTGACATGGCCATAGTTTAAAAATAATATAAGCCTTTTGTGTGTTTATTTGGGTCTGAGGGGCTGCGGGAGCCAGGCGGGACCAGAGAAAACTTACAGCTACAAATTACTACTAGTATAATTAGTACCATGCAATAACAAAAACATAATTATCATTCCAATTTTAAGTCTGTTAAAATGAGTAACAGCAATAGATACAAACTAATACTTATAACTAATTAACAATAAGCAGAATAACTTACTCTGCCCACAGGGCTCATGGGATGCACTGTATAGTCTGAAGCCATGTTGTAATTGGAAGCTTCATTTATCACACTTATGGGTCGCTCCTTCTTTTCTTCGGATGTCATGGCTGCAACAGTCCTGAAAAAATATCAATGCTACAACAGCCTGCTGTCTGTGACTGCTTCACAGCAATGGCTCCCTAGGTTATAAAGGTGGCCTTCTTTTAAACAATTTATCACCACTTTAAATATAACCAACACTTCTACTTCTAGCCCAACATAAGTTAGTACCATAGTTAAATAAGCATGATTGCAGATATTCTTGGTCATCCAACTGAAAAATTAAAAATCAATTACAAGGGTTTGAGCCATGTGACTGGCATGCACAAGGTCCTGGACTCAATTGTATGCAAATGCATGTGCATGTACAAACACACACTTGAGCGCACACCTACAAATTACAATGTTAATTATTCTGATGTTAGAAATAACTAATAGCTCAACAGTTTTATGGCACATAATGGTAGGAAATGGTGGTGGTGATGTGGCAACAAACAAATAAAAATGTATTGAAAATGGCTAATTACCACAGCCCCAAAGTGAAGGTGAGAAAACAGCTCAAATCAGTTGAACAGATGAAGTTTGCAGATTTCTTTAGCCTAGAATCCTGAGCTCTAGAGCTGAGAGCCAGAATTTAAGTTCTCATGAAAGAGCTTCTAAAATTACATTCCTCTGGAAAAAAATTAGATCATGTCTCTCTGCGATAGTAAACAGTTGACACTGTTATATTTGACCACATATGTCCAGATAAAGAAAACTGTTTAACTGCATTGTATTAAACATGGGTTACAGCAATCCCATGCAACCCCACTCTGAGTACAGCATTCCATGAAACTCTTCACTTACTGATCATTCACAACAAAGATACAATTATCCTGTGATGGCTGTCCTGTGACTGGGTGCTTGCAGGTCACTTTCCTTTCATTGTGGCTGAAAGAATAAAGAAAAAAAATGAATTATATGTGATACTTCTACAATCATAAACATTTTTCTTATATTTTAGTAGCAAAGCACCCATTTTAAAACTCTGACATTAAAGTCACTGGACAAATACACCTCTCCTCAGCTTACTTCGGTTGTGCTGTGTGAGTGCAGCTCACAGTTACAGTACCATGAAGTCTACACCCTCATTTGGTCTAAGACTGAAGCCCAATTTCCTCAATATTTCATAAACAAAGTCCAATCAACCAGGCCAGTTACCACTATATCTTTTATTTTACAGGTGAGCCACAAGAGAAAGAATGAGCGTCTACCAATCTCCTTTAATTAGGGCCCAACTTTGGCACATTTCAGAGACAAAAACCACAGGGACATCAGCACACTAAATTCCCATAAAACTAAAAACAAAGAAATATATTTAAATCAATTTAGCCTCACAGGTATATATTACATTCTGGTCAGGCTCACCAGCCCTACCCTCTCTAATCCTCTCCTCTGTTAACATAGAGAATTCTTTAATAGATGCCCACTTGGCCTTTAGCACCGTCTTTGGTACAAAGGAGCGGTAGCTGACTCCGATCACAGAGAGGCAGAGAAGACAGTGGTTCCAGCCCCTCCTCAGTTCTACCAAATGTGTCTCCTGCTTCTCTGCAGACCACACATTCACACTGCATTTGTCATTCTTTCCCATAGACACCAGGTATGTTCTGGTCTTCACTTTATTTCCAAAGGCTCAAAATCAGACCAAGAATATCCTTGGTTCTGCTGCAATGTGTGTCTGGAATGTCTTCTAAGGAGGTTTATATATACATTAGAGAACGAACTGAGCACAGTACAGATCTTGTGTTTGCTTACATATTATTTTTTAATCTGTGTAAAAACCCTATGAATGCAGAAAACTGCATCTAGAAGACACAGCCCCCAAAACTGATAAGACATACACCTGCACACACCTCCAATACCCACCAGTTGCTTTTACTTCACTGGGTATTTATGAAACACACCATACCTAATAATACAACTTCACTTTCCATTCCAGACAACTGCCCTAACACTTGCCAGTAACGTATACGCTGAAGCCCTTCCAACAATGCCCACTTCCTCAAGCAAACTATATTCCCTTCCAAAGGCAAAAATCATATCACTGCACCCTCTGCACTTACTAATGTGCAGACTGTAGTGTCAGCTCCATGAGGTTTCACCTTTATTCCTGTGTCACTAAGGAAATTTTTATTTGCTTCTAACCCATTTTCCCCACAACCTCCGAACTCCGGGCTTTGTCACTTTGTCACTGCCTGATTGTGTGTGTGTGTGTGCGTGCGTGTGCGTGCGTGTGAGTGTGTGTGTGTGTGAGAGAGAGAGAGAGAGAGAGAGAGAGAGAGAGAGAGAGAGAGAGAGACAGAGAGACAGAGAGACAGAGAGACAGAGAGAGATGCTGTGCATGGCCATGGTTATGGTATGCATGTAGCATCTTGCTCTACTATGTTGAGACATGTTCTTTCTGAACCAGAAGCTTGCTTTTAGGCTGGTCTGGCTGCTCTGCAAACTCTTGGAATCTGTCTTTCTCTGCCTCCCAAAGTTGGGGTTATCGGCATGCTCAGCCATACCCAGCACTTGTGTGTATGCTGTGGGAACTTGGGTCCTCATGCACACAGAACCAATGCTCTTAGCACTCAGCCATTTTCCCAGGCTGAGTACATTTAAATTCTAGGTTGCTGCTGAAGTTGAATAGTAGAACATATATTTAGCCTGCTCCAGGCTGTGGGCTTGAATCTGAGGTTCCACTAAAAAACAAAACAAAATAAAACTCGTCAAGAGATCTGATACTCTCCATGAATGGAAAGGGAAAGTGGAAAAGATACATTTTTGTATGTTTTTTAAATATAATTTTGTGTTTCTAAGAGAAGTCTTACAAAAGGGGATAAAATTCAGGTCCTGGCTTACAGTTTAAAAAGAGGGACATAGAAAGCTTCTGTGACAACCCTACCCCCATCTTACCCTCCCCCCTCCAAAAAAAAAAAATAACAGCCTAGACAGAGAGCCATCAAAGAGAACTCTTTTTAAAAACTGTGATAAGGATGCTAAAGTAGAGCTCTCTACAACTGATGGCTTCTGATGGGGAAGGACTCAGCTGTTTTTTAAGGGCTGGCCATTGGGAGTTTGACCATGCTCCAGTGAGTAAGGACATGGGCAACACAAATTGGACTCCCCATTTCTCCTTTTCTTTTTTTTGAGGGGGGGACGGCCATAAGGGTGGGGAGGGGCAGGTCTGGGAGGACTGGGAGGTGGATGTGATCGGGGCGCATGATGTGAAATTCCCGAAAAATCAATAAAAATATTATGTAAAAAGAAAATTCCAGGGGGCTGGAGAGATGGCTCAGGGGTTAAGAGCACTGGCTGCTCTTCCAGAGGTCCTGAGTTCAATTCCCAGCAACCACATGATGGCTCACAACCATCTGTAATGAGATCTGGTGCCCTCTTCTGGTGTACAGGCATACTATATATGTGATAAATAAATAAACCTTTAAAAAAAATTCCAGTCTTGAAACAAAACATACCTATATAGTCAGGGAACTAATGAGTTCCCTTTGTCTTGAATTCACTGCAGCAAGGGAGGAAAGCCACACTTAAAGATGTTGATGGCAGGTGCTTTCTACTGTCCTGTATTTCCCTCTAGAACATCTCTATTTGTAGAACAAGATGGGGGTGGGGTGGTACAGGAGAGCAGTCCACATTAAAGCACCCCTAACAGGTCCCAGTGCTGGGGGAGGGAACCTGCCTTGCACCACTGCAGCCCTTGACACTGAGCTCCACGGAGTGGGAAGCATTTCTTCACTATCCTGCATTGTTCTAGACACAACAGAATGACACGGACATTCCTATGAAAACAGTACACACCCGCATGGTAAGTAGAACATAAAAAACATATACTTCAAATATAAACTCTAATAAAATTATGTGATGAGATAGAGTTTTTCTGCTAATAACTTCATGTTGAATTTCTAGTGCCCCCCACCCCCAGAGTTTCTCTGTGTAACTGTCTTGGCTGTCCTGGAACTCACTCTGTACATCGTACTGGCCTTGAACTCACAGAGATCCGCCTGACTCTGCCTCCCAAGTGCTGGGATTAAAGGTGTGTGCCACCACTGCCAACAAATTTCTAGTTTCTAAAATGATACAAGCCAGAATAACTGAAGGAACAATCTCATCCTTTAGACCACTAATAAATGAAAAACATTGTTATAAATCCTGCTATCCAGTGAGGCCCACACAGTACAGTTCTTTAGGGTACAGAAACCAATAAAGAGAAGCAGATAGAAATGCTACACAAGTTAGTACATAATGATTTCTTTGAATCAAGTAGGGGCAAGAGCTATTTCCCAAATTTAAAGACAAATTTTCTGGGACAGGTGTCTAAGCGGTAGGCAGAGAAGTCCCCAGGCCCAGTCCCCAGGCCTTCATCTTTATGGTCTGCCTCGTCCTCTTCAAACTGGCCACAGCGGCCCTGTCTCACGCACACAAACTATAAACGTTTCGAGTGCACTTTTCTTGGCGTTCACTTTTCAGGTTAGCCAATGCTCCGTGACCCTAGTGTCCTACCAGTCAAACAGACCAGAGTCCATACCTAACTCAGCGGCAGCAGAAGCAATGGCACTATCACAAGCCCACACAATCCAAGCCTCATGGCTAATCAGTAACCCATACGGAGGAGAATAAACCAACAGGACCGCATGACAGTATCTAGGAAGGAAGAGCATAAAGCCTTTCTCAGACACATTAGCTTTCCATGTGGGGAAAGAAAACTGTGACAGCAGATTATAAACACTGGGTAGTCTACAAGGGAAAAGAAGGCAGTTTGGCCAGTTTCTTAAGTTTTGGGAAGATCAGGAAGATGATTTAATCAGAATATAAGATTTCCTGAGGTTTTTCCTCATAGTCTCAAAAATGTTCTAATATTTTGGCCAATAACTATATTCTGGCTACTTTTAACACTATAACTGCTTGCTGTAGAAACATTTGCTTTTGTTGTATAAAGAAAAAAAATTTATTTCATAGTGTGTTAGTCTGATTTCTGTGGCTATAACAAACTGAGATTGTTAATTAATTAAGAGAAAGGGCTTAGTCTTGCTCATAATTTTGGTGATCAGCTAATTAACAGATTGGTTCCAATGCTTAGAGCCTTTGAGGCAGGACATTCATGGTGAGAACACTGTTGAACAGCTCTATTCCCCTGGCTGCAAGGGCTCAGTAGGGTCCCTTTGTGGGAGCATGCTCTCAGTGACCTAAGGACCTCCTGAAAGGTTCTACCTCTCAAAAGTTCCACTGCCTCCCAATAGTGCCTGCCATTCTAGGGACCAAGCCTAAATGGGCCTCTGAGGGACATTCAGCATCCAAACTATAGCATGTGGCTAACTTCAGTGACTAAAGCAAATATTGAAACCCCTACTAATATGTTGCCAATAACAGCTAATGTGAGTCTCTGGAATGATAGACTGTAAGCTTATTAGGTGATGTTTTATGTAACTGGAAACAAAGCTGGAAATACCCACTGTGCAATAAAAGTACATGTTTTAGAAAACTGCCCAGAAGATCTCGTTTGTCTCACTAAGTTCAGACATGAGTCCACATGACCTATGAATCATCTCAAAGGAAAGAAAAAGGATTTGATTTAGTGCAAGCAAAACAGGATTGCACAGTGAGGCTTGGCAGCTGCAGCCTTCGAACTCTTTTGGCAGCCCACTAACGAAGCCAGCATCATGCCTTGCACCAAGGGCCCAACCCACAAGTCACCACATAACTGCAACTGTGTGAGCAGGAGGCAGAAGGCCTGTGGGCACCAGGGAAGCTGCTGTGTTTCTCTCAGGCAGTCAGAAACCTGAAGCCAGCAGCTCAGACGTGTGCTTGCAACTCATTTTGTGCACACGTCTACTCAACTGAAGAATACCAGTGCTCCTATTTTTTCCAAGTTTAGTTGATAGCCGGAGGCTGTAACACAAGACACCACAAGGCAGTTACATTCTCCGGCTTGCTCTGCAGTTGGAGAGATTTTCATCAGTAGAAGTCATTCAGTAACCACCATCATTGATACTCAATCAAATGTTGACTAGCTTTAAAAACATGCCTGTAGCAGCCAGTTAGTTATTAAATTGACGAATTCTACACTGGCTCAAAATAATGTTTATATTATTATTAAGTGGAACATTCACTAATGCTTTATATAGCAAGCTATTTTCATTTTAATAAACAGGAGGAAAATATTATTCTGAAATCTGGCTGCCACAATGACTGTTTTACCAACTTATTACAAACTAAAAATATGCTGGCATAGGAAACTGGGCCTACAATTAAACTCAATATTTTAGGAACAAAACAGAAAAAGACCCAGAAGCACCCTGACTTTCTTGAGAAATCCAATTCTTAGGTCTTGGTTATGTGGGAAAGCAACCACATGGTTAGCAATGGGAAAGATGTAATTGTTTAAAAACACAAGAAGTATACGTTTCCTGTCCCCACATTCAGTTCCAAATGCCACTTCCTTTTAACTCAGCTCTAAATGCTTCCAGACATGCTGCTAACCCTCAGGGACTCCTTTACCTGCCATGCAGATTAACCCTTTATTTGCCACCCTTCTCTCCACATTCAGAAAACAGATCATCTCTGCTGTCTTGGGAGAGGAGAGGAAGAGCCTGCGTGTGAAGATTCATTTTGCTCCTTATCCAGCAGAACACACAGCTGTCCCTGGTGACAGCTCTCATGGTGACAGCACTGTGCAGACAACCCAGCTGTCTGCTGTACTAGGGACCTGCACTTGACAGTCCTCACAGAGTCCCTGTGAAGTGGGATCATTAGTTACACTGCATAGGTCGATCCACTGGCCACGTCTACCAAAAGGCCAGAACAGGGAGAAGAGGCACTCCCAGGGCTAGACTGCCTCCTTCAGATGGCCACACTCCTTTCTGCAGCCCCTGCCCTGACTTACCATTCATGACATTTCCGGCTCTGTCCTCACCATCTGGTGCAATGGCACCAGAGCAGGCAGCACAACTTGTTCACAAGTCCTTCCTTCCCTTCCTTCAGGGACAGGGGATGCTGACTAGGGCACATGTAGCTTGGCGAGGGGTTCCTCCAGGCTCTGCCACCAGCCTCACCAACATCATGTCCATCTGAAGCTGCCACAACACCTCCAATTCCAATTTAATTTAAACTCGATGCCTTTTCATCTTGCTATGCTCTCTCTCTCAAGCTTTGTAACCATTTTCTTCTCTTAGTCAGCTGTTCCAATAAAACTATCACCACAGCAGATTTAGAAATGTCACATTCCCCTATCACAGGTACCAGAGAGTACAAATGCCACCAACTCCAAGGCATGCATCTCACCAACAGGAACTGAAAATCTGGCTCAGCCTAACTCAGGAAAGGGGCTTAAAGCTAGGTAGGAAAAGGTGAGCACATTGCAACAAGCCAAGCGGGAGGCTGAAAGACTCTTTACAGACTAGAACAACCGCAGTGCAGACCCCAAGAGAACACACACCAGAGAATGCATAAACTGTCCTTTGAAAAAGCTCTTAAAAATAAAAATAGCATGTATATTACATATACCTATAAAAAGAAACACTTGGAATGGATTTTAAATAATTCTGAAGTAACTCGAGAATAATTCAATTAGCACTATGCTAGTTAAAGACAAAATGTTCCTGTCACATCCACCTGAGTGTCACAACAGGGTTACATCTCAGACCACTTGGTAAATTAAAGGCAAAAAAAGACTAAAATAATTCCAACACAGCTTTTTACCCATAGACAACTTTTGTGAGTATGAGTCTGAATTTGTATATTTATCTCCCCCTCAACCCCCGACCCCAGACAAGGGTTCTCTGCGTAGTCTTGAACGTCCTGGAACTCACTATGTAGACCAGGATGGCCTTGAACTCAGAGATCTGCCTGCTTCGGCCTCCCCAGTGCTGGGATTACAGGTGTGTGCTACTTCTGCCTGACTAGGGTGTTTTTCTTAATGAAAAGAATAGCTAGCATCGGATGGTCAAGGCAGAAATATGAATTTAAGATGTGCGTAAAAACTCAGGGTAAATTTCTGCCAAGTGTAAAAACATTAGGCCATGCTGTTTCTGGTAGAGGCTAGAACTCATCCTATGAGAGCAGACAGCCTGCACTATCTCAACCACCCTGCACCAAGGCTGTGCATCCCATCTTCAAGGGTAGGAAGGTGGCGGTTCTGGCAATGGAGTCAGGGTCTGCACATACACAGAGCAGCTCTACCACTGAGCTATACCCACTGGAGTACCACATTCAGAGCAGTCTACTTCTTAAATTTTAATTGTAAATTACCAAATCCATTTCTGTGTCTGTTATATATCACAGGTTTTTCTGATTCCAAGACATTTTAGAAAGCACTTTAATCTACCTCACTGTAACTACTTCTTTATGCTGTACCACAGCTATATAAAATGTGCACCAAAGAGAAAAAACAAAACATACAACCTGTACCTTTCTGGAAGGATAAAGTGTTTGGTTGTATCAAGGTATATTAATAAGTACGATGCCTTACCAAACAATAGTTGAAGTAGGATGTGCTAGAAGAATTCGTTACTGAAAACAAATACAACTGGGTACTTCTTTGATTTACAAGATCGCTGGCTACCTGCACCATCTTTAATATGAAATAAAATGGCCCAGGCAACTATAATTTAATGAACAAGGAACACCAATAATATGGCCTATACCTAAAATTTATTGTTGAGCGGTCTAGAGTGGAAAAGCATATACAAAGACACATAGCAGAATAAAAATGATGTCAGTATATTACAGTGGTTTAAAGGACTATTTTAAAAATGGCAAAGAAATGTGTACAAAAAATAGTTACAAAAATTCCAGGGTAGGTGGGAATTCTTAAAATAAAATTCAGAACCTCAACTACAAACATACAACAATATTCCATTTGTCATTTAAAAGAAATAACTTGGTATTTAAAAATATATAACCTATAATTTCATGAATTCAGACAACTCTACCACTCCCTAATGAATGCTAATTAGTAACACTCAGTAGTAACATAGATTAAATAGACATTTACTGTACCATTGGGAAGGAAGCAAACAGCAAACCAGAAAAAGCCAAGTTCAAGCCTTAATTCTTAGGCATATCACTTTAGACATGTAACCTAATCCTATCCTACACGTAAATTACCACACAATTTAAAGTACTCCAACTGCTTTACTGAGGATGAAGCATTCTTTTTAAGAGTCAAATTGACCAAGTACATAATCCAATTCAAATAGAAAAATGTTGATGATTTATCTATTCTTTTAACAATATTTTACTTTAAAATTGAATGTGTATGAATACTCTGCAAGTATTTAAGTGTACCATGTGCATGCAATGCCTGGGGAGGCCAGAAGAGGGAGCTGGATCCCTTGGAACTGGAGTTATAGAGGTTGTGAGGTGCCATGGAGAAGTGGATAACCGAACCTGGGTCCCCTGGAAGTGCAGCTGGTGCTCTTGACCACTGAACCAACTCTCCAGTGTCTTTACCTATTTTTCACTCCACAGTATTTACTTATTTTTAGAAACTACAACAGCTGTATTGAAACAATGATCTCATGAGCATAAGTCAAAACAACACCCATGTGAAACAAGACGAACTTCCTTTCAAAGGGGATGCATCCTTCTGGGCACTGCAAACGCTTTTGACTCATTCAAACGAGCCCTGGCAACACAGCCCAAACATAAGAACATAACGACAGAGAGTAACAAAGCTACAGACAAAATAGGGGCGGCACTTATGGTCCAAGTCAGTCAACAGGTAATCACCATCATGTGCCCAGGGCAAAAGTGGGATGGAAATCCAACCCAGAAGGGCTGAGGGATGCCCTTCCTTTAAGAGATGAACAGAGGCCGGGCGGTGGTGGCACACACCTTTAATCCCAGCACTCGGGAGGCAGAGCCAGGCGGATCTCTGTGAGTTCAAGGCCAGCCTGGTCTCCAAAGCGAGTTCCAGGAAAGGCGCAAAGCTACACAGAGAAACCCTGTCTCGAAAAACCAAAAAAAAAAAAAAAAAAAAAAAGAGAGATGAACAGAGTGGTGACAATTAGCCACGCAGGCAGAAGTGTAGGCCCAGTTCAGGGGCTTCTGCAGGGCCGTGTCTGGAGACACTGACTTCTAAATGTGGCCTGTGTGGAACATCCTCAGTTGGCTAGCTATGAGTGGGCAGGCTTTGACCTTGGCAGTGAGATGGGGTCTCTCGAATACAGAGATTCTCCTCTCTCACTTAACTTGCTTAGTAACTTTAGTTACTCATGCTGACATGTTATTAAGCATCTAATATGCCCAAGGTTTTGTTTTGCTCACCACAAGAGAACAAAATATACAGTTTAAGCCTGAAAAGGGCTAAGACAGCCATCTGAGTTTACCACACTCAACTCCTGCCAAGTATAACTAGCTTCTACTACAGAGCCAAGGAAACTTTTAGGTCCATTTCAAGTCATTTCCCTACAGCTTTATGCTTACCATCTCCTTGTCAGATTTAATTTCCTGTTCATTCAAAAAGAAGTTACAGCAGATTCTTCTCACTTGAACTTTGGTAGCAGCCAATGACCTCTGATGTCATAATGCCTCAAAACCATCTTTGTCTAAGCTGTGTGCCTCATCTGTTCCAAGGCATCATGCCACGGTAATGCACTGCTTTGGTTTAAAACACAGACTTTTAATTTTAAAGGGAATAGAAGCATTCACGACTTTCCCATATACAGTACTTCTTGAATCTTCTAGCTCTGGGCAGAATCTTAGGTAGAAGCTGAAAACTCAGCAACTTCAGGGAAAAACTGTGAATCTTAAAGCTGTCAAGTTCAACAGAACGGACCTGAAGCCCCATTTCTACACTTCCAAATATGTAAGTGAAATATACCACACTGAGAACCATAAGGAAGCAATCTAGCCCTTAAATTTGGTATTGTATATAATGACAAAAAATATGTTAGTCACATAAAAACTGTTCAGTAAATCATTCTTATTTGTTACATAAAATTGAAACAAGATATCTTTCTTAAGAATTATTGTCCTTTCCTCATATAAAACATCTATTCTTAACAAGTTGAAATCAAAGCCGCTACAGAACCTTCCTGAAAAGCATAATGCCAAAAATGTCAATAGGAAAAGACTTTAGAAGCTCAAATATGTACAACACAAACAATGCGTCTATAAAACAGAGAAAAGAAACTCTAAGTAAAAGAGCTTCCCAGAGACAGAAGGAGGCTCAGCATGACTTTCTTATACACGCTTTCAAACTAAATACATTTATATTATAATTTGAAGAAATAGGAATTGGTATTGCCAGTAAGAATAAATTCATAAAGTCACATTTGTTAGCTTCAACAATTTATGTTCCTAAAACTTCTTCCAATGGAAAAAAAATACTGTCTCTAATATAAAATTTTCTGCTAGTATTTTGTTCTTAAAGTTTAGGTTACAGAGGATTCCTACTTTGAATCACACCACAGAAACAGTCCCCAGATTAGAGAAACAAAGGAAATTTAAACTAATTGTTAATCAATTTAAACTACATTAAAAATTTTAAACATTATACAATAATATTGTCTATATTTTCCATAAGAATATCTGAAGAACTATTCATCTAATTCTGGGGGGAGAGTACCCAACTTCTCATCTGAGTAGGTTAAAAAAAATTAAGCCATGTCTACGATGTATTTACGCAGCTGGAAGTTAAGGGCAGACTAAGACACGATTTCTTAAAATGTGCAACTGTAAACCGAATAAACATATTTACATGACTATAATAGTTCAGAAGTATTACGACAGGCAAAGCCTCTGCACTGGGCACCTGAGTGGCACCAGGGCTGCAGAGTGCTCACTCCAGGCCAGTCACTGAGCAAGGCAGAAGCTCTAACAGCAGGAAGGAGTCACTCACCTCCTTAGTCACACACACCCTTCAAGACCTCAGCTACAGGCACAGTGGACCCCGATGGAAACAGACTCAACCCCTTTGTCTCTGAGCCGCGCTCAGTGAGTCCTGTGAGGACCAAAGACCAAGGAAACGCACTGTGGCTTCCAGGCTGGCCTGCCACTCTGAAGTCTGACACCGCACTGACGTCACACTCTAGCCTGTCACTGCACCCGCAAATTACAGCAGTCTCTCCAGGAAGAATGTGTTATGATTAAGCTTGCCTTCTAGCTAAAAAATAAAACATGACTTCAATTTCCTTAAATTTGGCATAGAAGATAGGGTAAAATATCAAGGTATATGATTACAGATAGCTTTTGAAGAAAATGCTCAGTGAGAAATTTAAAATAATGCTCTAAATAATTGGGCATGTACTGTTTGTAAGCATATGAACTAAAAGGACTCTTTTTTTTTAATTTAAAAAATTTTTTGTTTTGTTTTGTTTTTTGAGACAGAGTTTCTCTGTGTGTAGCCCTGGCTGTCCTGGAACTCACTCACTCTGTAGACCAGGCTGGTCTCAAACTCACAGAGATCCACCTGCCTCTGCTTCCTGAGTGCTGGGATTAAAGGCTCCCCTGACCTTGCATTGTTCCAAAGTGAGTACATATTATTTCAAAATTCAACATATAAAAGACAGAAAGGCTGAAATCCCTGTTTTTCACCATCCAGAAACAATGATAGTTGCTCAGATTGACTATTTACTATTGTATGGTCAAGCATTTTACAAACCTATGTAGGCCTCATAATCCAAGTGGACAGGTTCTGTTCTCACCTTCATTTTACTGAAAAAATTGAGGCACACCAGTGGCTGAGTCATTTACTTATGGTCATAACTGCTAATGAAACCTGAAAGTGTGAGTGTCGCCACTGCCCAGGCATTTTATCAGTTATGCTAATGCTCAAAAGACATTCTGTTGAAATACACTTTGAGAGCCAAGTTTGTGTACACAGGAGGTCATCACAGTAGTCCGCTGCCTCACAACAGGCCGACTGATGTTCCTAACTTTCACTTGACGACTTCCCACCAGCTGGCTAAACCTGTTCACTAACAGATGCTTATTTTCAATTGCTTGTTATAAACAAGCAAATAAAAACTTGTCATTGCCTAACTTAGTGCTTTTTGGTGTGTTTATTGTGCCACCACACTGTTGTGTCTGTAGATGTGTGGTCCTGCAGGAAGTAGTCCAGCCTAATCAGTGGTCAAAGGCAACCAGCCCTGGAGTCTGATGCTGCATTTTCAAGTTCAGTGCCTTCTCTGATCACTGACAGGTCACCTAGCCTCTGCTTTCTTTGAAGGAAAACAAGTCTAACACATAATCCTATGGGCCTTTTGTGAGAATGAGAAAAATCATATAAAGCCACATAATCAAAAGCTGACTTATTTAATGGCTGACCGTATTTCTTTTATAGTTCGTTCTTTCACAAAATGATAATTTATAAGAGAATGGGCAAACCACTCTACCAAACATACTGTAAATATCTTGTTAGAATGTTAATGGTATAATACTTTTCTAATATGTTAATTGGAGCTGTCTTAAAACCAAATCTAACACACAACCTAATGGGTGCTAAAGCATCCCTTTTCTATGAAACTGCTATAACAAAAATTAAAACCAGAGGACAAAATTGTTTCACTATGTAGTCTGAAATATAAGAAAGCAGGCCAACAGTTTGCTAAAACCAGAAGGCTGTACATATGGTTCATATTCCTCCCCTCCTTTTTTAGGTTAAGATTTTGCTAATTTCAATTATAATCAATTTAAACTTTTTACACTAAGAAAGAAAATAATCCCACTCTCAGAAAAATAAAAGTCAATAAAACTTCCCTCACAATTCCAAGGGCAAAATAGCAGAAATCCTATCAACTTATAAACAGAATGAGATAGCTAAAATATAAAAGGCTTATTATCTCTCACAGCAATTAGACTTTCTATTACCTAATGAAGATTTCCTTATCAGGACAGCTTTGTAATAAAGAGCCTTCCTAAATTCACTAAGCCAAATACAATGATGCATGTTTATATGCCAACATGTAGGAAAGCCAAGACTAGAGGATTGTGAGGTAGTGGCTAGTTGTAGAGGGTAGTGCCCTGAGTCTGGGGTCTATCAGGTGGACTTAATTATCAAAATGACTCCACTGAGAGATGTCTAGGATTGGTAACGCACAACCTTGGGCATGTTTTGGAGGGCATTTCCTAAGAGGACCAACATGTGGAAAGGTGGGCTGTGTGTTAGTGACTGATCACACCACAGCAGACCAGAAAGCAGAGGGAATGCTTCACAGGAACTAGGGGCTGAGTACAAACTTCAAAGTCCACAGCTTCCCCAAATAGTGCCACCACTTGGGCAGCTGGGTTCAAATATGAACACTGGAGAACATTTCAGGTTAAAATCATGACAACCTACCCTGTTCTAAAGAAACAAACAACAAAAAACCCCCAAGCACTCAGAAGAACAAAGTAATGTACTAAAAGAAAGTTTTCTATTATCCTAGCATATCTGATTTAGACGTGATCCCATACGAAGGCAGAACATTTAAAATAAAATGAAAACAGCACAGTATTTACAGAATCACACAGTAGGATGGTGGTTCTACATAGCACTGCCTGGAGAAGAAGAATACAATGAAGCAAGAGATCTGTTTGAAGAGTCTAGGAACTACCAGGGGCCTTAAGAGTGACAAATCAACCCAGCATTTGGTCTGAGAAGTTACCAGAGCCTGTATGGTTTCTCTGGGGCCCTCCCCCACTTACTCACTGTTCACAGTCCTCCACAGGGAAACTGTGGTGGGCCATGGGCGTAAAAGGGACATTAAGATAAGGTCCCGCCTCTCAAGGTCATGACAGGACAAACTGACAGTTTAATGAGAGAAAGCAGGCTGTAAACAAATCATTAAAACATAACCTGATTTACAGAGCCCAGAAGAGGAAATGGCTAACTGCCCGGGGATATGTGGAAACCATTAACAATGTGATGGCTGACCTAACTATTGCAAGATGAAATCTGTTAGGGGTAGCTGTGTTGAGAGCACACGTTAGCAAAACATCTAAACACCACACCTACAAAAGCTTCCCAACAGTAGACAAACTATTTACTTCAAGAAAAACATGATTAATGATAAGGTAATTCCCATGTGCCTTGTACAATTCTGTCCAGCTCATCTCATATACTTACATTAATCACATTTTCAGGAAGAAAGCTGAGAAAAGATAGACATCCTACTACACTGTTGGAGTTAATCAATTTCAAACCAGTGGGGAATGAATCCTAAATCACAACTAATCTCCATTTTCTTTTCATGTATCTCTAAAGTATAGGGCAGAAGCCATGCCTCATTAAGAGGGAGGGGACCAGTGAGATGGCTCAGCTGGTAAAAGTTATTGCCATGTAAGCCTGACAACAGGAGTCTGATTTCTGAAGCCCACGGTAGGAGGAGAGAATGAAGTCCCCAGAGTGGGAATATACACCTCCTCTGTACACAAACAAAAATAAAGCATTTTTAAAAACCACAGAGAGCCGCGCAGTTGGTGGCGCACGCCTTTAATCCCAGCACTCGGGAGGCAGAGGAAGGTGGATCTCTGTGAGTTCGAGGCCAGCCTGGGCTACCAAGTGAGTTCCAGGAAAAGGTGCAAAGCAACACAGAGAAACCCTGTCTCGAAAAAACCAAACCAAACAAAACCAAACAAAAACCAAAAAACCCCAAAAACAAACAAAACAAAACCAAACCACAGAGAAGGGTTAGAGTTGGCTCAGTTAAGGTTAAGAGCACTGGCTGCCCTAGCAGAGGACCAGGGTTTGATTACCAACACCTACATGGCAACTCACAACCACCTGTAACTCGCGTACCAGTGGATCCAACCCCTGGCCACTGCAGGTACCAGGAACACACATGGTAAAATGATAATACAGACATGCAACCAAAACACACACACACACACACACACACACACACACACACACACACACACACACACACACACACACACACATTAAATAATAAAGAAAAAAAAAACCCAGAAAGTTCAGTGAGGTTTTCCTAAGAATTTTCCACAACACAAATGTTTCAGCATACCTCCAGGCTATCTGTAGGGTGACTGAGGGTCCAGCCAGGACTACACCAACACACGTTTCAGCACACCTCAGGCAGGTCTGTGAGATGACTCAAGGCCCAGTTGTAATACTGTCATTCTTCAGTCACTTCTCAGTTGTATTTTTTTTTTTTTTTTTTTTTTTTTTAGTTTTTCGAGACAGGGTTTCTCTGTGTAGCTTTGCGCCTTTCCTGGAACTCACTCTGTAGACCAGGCTGGCCTCGAACTCACAGAGATCCGCTTGCCTCTGCCTCCCGAGTGCTGGGATTAAAGGCGTGCGCCACCACCGCCCGGCTTCTCAGTTGTATTTAATCTTAAAAATGCCATTGTTGTCCTTGACTTACTTGATCTATCAGGATCCTCAACATTATTTTGCAAATCAGACTTATCCTGAATACCTCAATCTGAAACCCAATTCCATTCATGGGGTCAATTTACTCATAATTAATATTCAAATATAGGTCCTTGTAATGAGAAAGAAACACACCTTCTAGTCTTTTATTCCAGTACTTAACACTATTGTAAGACAGGAAGTGTAAGATGTCTCATTGGTTGGTTACTGATTTTCATCTCCAAGATCATTTAAAACAAACCTTTCTGACGAGAAAAATACTAGAATGAACTTGACTTTGTGGTACATGCCTGTGATCTCAGTTCCTAGGAGGTGGAGACTGTCTTAAAAATCAAGAAAGGAGAGAGGGGGGTGGGTCCATTTACTATCCAGAAAATATTCAAAGATGTTTTGTGTTTCAAGCCAGTGTTCCTTTAGAGATAAAAATCTCACAAAAAAGGAAACGTCTGGAACAAGTAATTGGAAGAGATGAATGATTTAGGAATCCAATTAGTTCATAAACACCTGCTTAGGAAGAAACCAATTAGAATGAAAAAGGCCTTCATACCACTAGAATCTTCCTCCTTGGGGAGTGGTAGCTATTAAAACATACTTGCTTACTAACAAGGACTCAGAACCCTTAAATTTGAGAATATCTAGTCTTAGGTCACTAATGAGCACCCTGACCTCCTTCATAAAGGCAGTTCAGTAAGAGTCTGATGTAAGACTTTAAAAATTCTCTATTTCTTCTTCTAGTCCTTTCTAAATTCTGCTTTTTGCCTAAGTTACAACTAATTCAATTAGTTTATAAGCTGTGTAGTACCTCACCAATCTACATTACTTAAGTCCTGTTCAAATACTGTCTTCTCAGAGAGCTCCCGCCCAAGTTTGGTAGCTGAGGTTGTACTGCATGTTATCCTCAGCCACTGTGAGCAGCTACAGACTTCTATTTCAAAGCACTTGCCTCTCTGGGGTAGGACGGACTTTTCTGCACAGTGAATGTGTACGCATGGACACTGGACTAATTCTAACTCACTTACCCAACCACATACACATCCAAGGGACAGGTATGACCTAATGGCAACAAACAAAATACAACGAAGGTCGACCGTGGTGGCTACACCTTTAACTCCTGCACTCTGAAGGCAAAGGCAGCATAGCTCTGTGAGATGGAGGCCAGCCTGGCCTACACAGCGAGTTCCAGGCCATCCAGTTACATACTGAGGCCCTGTCTCAAAACAAATAAAAGGAAGCAAAGATGCATTAAAACTGGTTAGCATCAGTTTCCTGTGTCCTTACTGTCAGAAGACATCTCAGCTTCTGAACTAGAGTAGAAATGTGTGGTTACGTCTGTATTGGCTCTGGAAAGTTTTACACCTTTTCCCTCCCACTTGGTAGAAAAAATAAAAAAAAGGACAGTGCGATTAATCTTTAATTACATTTTCACTGTATTAAAAATTTATAAAACTTTCTAGTGGCAGTATGTGCAGTATGTAGACTGAAGACATATGCAAGACAGAATGCACATGGAGACTCATGGCTAAGACTGGCCTTGGGATGAAGAGCCACCTTTAGCTGTACTCCTGACCCAATGAAATGTCTAGACATGGCGTCTGCCTGCTAAGTTGTTTTTTCTTTAAAGATTGATTTTTATTTCTGTGCACGCATATTTGTGCATATCCCACATGCATATGGTGCCCAGAGAGGCCAGAAGAGGGCATTAGATATTCTGGAGTGGAGGTTACAAGTGGAGTAATTTATAACTTCAACTCTAAGTCAGCTACACATCTTTACATTAAATGTAACAGACCAAGCAATTAAGGACTGACGTATATTAATTTAAGCAGCAGCTTCAGTTAGCACTGGCTCTGAGGAGCATAAATTATGGATACACAAGCAGATTTTAGAAACAGGCCAATTTAGTGTACTTCCTCTGGCAGATGCTCCCGTTTTACCTGGTTCAAAACAAAGTCTCCTTATGCAGCCCAGGATGTCCTAGAACTCACTATGTAGTCAAGACTGGACTTAGGATCCTCTTGCCTCAGCCTTTCTCAGGGCCATGATTATAGGCATGCACCACCAGTACCCGGCTAGATATCACAGAACTGAAGAAAAAAAAAATTCACTCATGTGTTTCTTTTTCTTCCATAAAACAAAGACATTTTCCTAGCAGCAACCCTTGGGTTACAGGATCTTCTTGCCAAACAAAAAATTTAGGCCCAAATAAAAGCGACCTGGCAGCCATCTCCCAAAGCTGGGTGTCTGAATGCCAAGGCAGGGTAAGCAGAAGTTTTCATCTCCTACTAGCTGCACTGGACCTAACTGCATACATATACTTCCAGCCCAGCTCCAAGAGGTATTTGAATTTCACATTAAACAAGATAGCAGCTAA
>NW_026294584.1:152596307-152796307 GCF_007827085.1 Peromyscus californicus insignis | reverse complement strand
GAACTTGGGTCCTTTGTGCTCGTAACTGCTGAGCCATCTCTCCACTCCCCCATGCACATATTTCTAATCATACCCTTAAAATACCTATGTTCTGATTTAAATTCCCACCCATTTCCACAATAGGGCTGATGACAACAACAACAATATCAAGCAGTGTGTGTGCCTGGCTCACACCCGGCTCTTCATACAGTACATATAAAACCCTGTACACTCTATAAATACATATGCAATCTGTGCCCAAGAGTTAGCATAATACTAACTTTTCTGATACATTTTATTTGTAAGTTGAAAAATTATTGTTAAATTATCATCTGACCTTTGAAGACTCAATTTAGCCAGGAAGACAAAACTCATGTTATATTATACATGTCAGAAATCATTGATTACCTATTCACTAGTTTTAATGACAAATATTTTAAAAACCTGCTGAAAAATGATATTTCTTTATTTTAATTAATTAGCTAACTAATTATTTTGAGACAGGGTTTCTCTGTATAACAGTCCTGGCTGTCCTGGAACTCACTCTGTAGACCAGGATAGCCTGGAATTCACAGAGATTCACTTGCCTCTGCCTCCTGAGTGCTGGGATTAAAGATGTGCGCCACCACTGCCCGGCTAATTATTGTTTTTGAGACAGGACTTCACTAGGTAGCCTTGTCTAGCCTTGAGACTTATTTGTAATGATTAAATTTTTTTAAAAAAATCAGTGTGTGTGTGCATGCACATGTATGCCATGACATGTATGTAGAAGTCAGAGGACATCTCTGGAGTTGGTTTTTCTCCTTTACCTCTATGTGGGTTTGAGAGATTGAACTCAGGTCACCAGGCTTGTGGGAGCCCACAGAGGTTTCCTAGTGAGATGTGAGCTTGTTTTACCCAGCAGCGCTGTGCAAGGGGATGATATGACCACGTGCGTGGTTACCAGGTGTGTGGAAGGGTCTGCACTTGGCTATGTGATATGCTTTGATCTAGCAAGGGGGAGATCTTTTGTCTCACCCCTTGTCATTGTTATAAAAAGCCCTTTTGAAGAGAGAGAAAGGGCCAGTGGATTTTGCTTCAGGTCGTCCCGAAGCTATCCTGTGTTTCTGTCTCCTCTCTGCTATCTTTCTATCTACAATTTTTTTTTTTTTGTTTTTTTTGTTTTTCAAGACAGAGTTTCTCTGTGTAGCTTTGCGCCTTTCCTGGAACTCACTCTGTAGCCCAGGCTGGCCTCGAACTCACAGAGATCCACCTGCCTCTGCCTCCCGAGTGCTGGGATTAAAGGCGTGCGCCACTACCGCCTGGCTATATCTTCAAATTTCTTATTCCTCTCTCCTCCTTATAGTAACCCTGTGAAAGGTGGGAGCTGCCTCCCACACAGGCTTTGGGGCAAGTGCCTTTACTTGCTGAACTATCTCAACAGCCCACAACTACTAAAATTTAAAAGGAACTCAAAAAGTAGAAGTGGGCCATTTGTATAGCTTACTTAATTAATGATATACTCTCAGGAGGCCATAAACACATGGTTTCAAATATAGAAATGTTTTAAAGTTTTAAAAAATGCAACTTGAAGTTTCTGGTGGGGATGAGGGTGGAAGTACTATTACCCAAAGGGCTCTTACACAACTCACACCATTCACATTGAGCAAAATCTAGGCTGCCAATGTGTGTGCCAAAGGCCGTATCTTCTTGCTCCACTTCATGGTAGAGAACACTGAACACCCAACGGTGACTAAGTGTCTACATACAGTTATAGCTTCTGTATATCATGACACTCTATACTTGGCAATAGCCCTTCACTCTGCATCCACTCTCTCTTCAGCAGCTAGTCTGAAAGTTCTGTCACTCTCTTCAAACCACCTGCTCAATCACTTCCCTCAACTCCACGTTGTCTGCTCAAGAACCCAAATCTTAGCTGCAATTGTAGTTAGTACAACTGAAGGAACACATGGCTTCCTTCAAGTCTCCAGTTGGGGAACTCACCCACAACTATGCACCACTGATCTTGGACACTTAAATAACTATCCACAATGTTAATTCTTAGCTCTTAGTGAAGTAGAGAAAAAGCACTACAAATGAGGGATGTGGTGGTCACAAGCAGAAAGGAGTGGTGCTGACTTTGCCAACACTCCTGTTCTTTGCGATGAGATTTATATTTGTTTCCATGGGAAGGCTTTGGCCCTTTTTTCTAAGATTTGCTTTCTATTTCCTGGATGCATGGCTAACTAGATATTAACTGCGCTCTCTCTCTCTCTCTCTCTCTCTCTCTCTCTCTCTCTCTCTCTCTCTCTCTCTCTCTCCTCTCTCTCCCACCCCACCCCCCTTCCTCCTTCTCCCCCTACAGCAACTTGCCCTAAAAACAAAAGTTTCTGATAAATTTATAAAATTGTCTTTAGTAGACAAATCATACTTTCTCTCTGACCTATATATTTCAGAGATTTTTCTCAAGGAAAAGGTATAGCATCAAAGAAAATTAATAGTTTCATTTAACATGTATCTACTTTTTAATAGACAAAGGAAAAATATCATAGTTCATGAAAGCAAGGGAAAAAGGCTCAATGATTTGTGCTAAATAGAACACAGCTATTTATCAGACACTCCAAGTAGATAGTTACCACCAAACTTCTTGAACCAACCTTGAACGTCTCCCATGGAAATTCCTCTGTGCCAAATGACGACTGAGGGGAATTCTCCTGATATTCAGCCCACAGAACCAGTGTTCAAGTCTGTGACTTTCTATCTTTGTGGAGATAATCTATTTACTTTTTTTATTTGTATATGTGGTATATGCATCTGTGGGCAGTGCCTGTGCAGGCACCACAGAAAGCTCGCCAACTTGTTGCCTTAAGATAGGGTTTCTCACGGAACTGAGGCTTGTCCCTTTCAGATAGGCTGGGTGGTCAGGAAGTTGCTGGGATTACAGGCGCATGCAACCATGGCCAGTTTTCTAGGTGCATGCTGGGTACTTGAAGTCAGGTCCTCACGCATGCACAGTCAGCACCCTTACCCACTGAAACATCTACCCAGTCCCCAAAGGAGTTTCAATTTATATTTGGAAGATATTAGAAGTCTCAGAATATTTTAAAAAAGATTTTAATAGGACATGTATCTGTTTTATTATAGGTTTGCTACATTGCACATCCAATGTCTTTCGGTTAAACATGGCTAAAAAGCCATCAAGAAACCAAACTTAAGAAACCTGATCTACCTCCATTCTCAGGGAGAGTAATACTGATCAAATAAGATTAACCTTCAGTGCTTACATACTGGGTTATGGCAACCAACCCACCTGTGCACCTAAGCAGTTAAGGACAGAAGGCCTTGGCCATGAATCTATTAATATTTTATGTATACCTCCTCAGAGTAAATGTGGACTGGAGAGCATATACAGTCAACAGGCTGAAAGCAAGGAAAACTGCTATTTAAGTTAGATTTCAAATTTAACAGGGATGTTAGAACACAAGCTAAGCTACAACTAAACCAAATGATCAATTTCTCAAAAAACAAACGAACAAAAAGTCCCCGGAGTGTAGACGAATTTCTAAACAGTCTTATTAAATAAAGAACATAGAGCCAAATATAGGGGTGAAAGCCTTAGAGATCAGGGAAATAGTGAGAGCCACCAACCACCTTACCTCATCAGCTCTGTAGCTTCCAAAATGCAAGCTACTTCCTGTCTAACCTGCACTTTTATTGCCTTGCTGTTCTGCCCTCTCACTGGCTCTTAGCCCAGCTACCTCACTTCCTTGTCACTGCCTGTCTGTATAGACCTCCAGGTCTCGATGGTTGCTACTGGGATTAAAGGAGTATGTCACCACGCTTGGCTCTGTTCCCTAGTATGACCTTGAATACACAGAGACATTGCCTGCCAAGTAATCGGATTAAGGGCGTGTAGCTAATGACTTGCTATTTCCTCTGATCTCCAGGCAAACTTTATTTATTAACATACAAATAAAATATCACCACATTTCAGCACAAATAAAATATCACCACACCGGAGTGAGTGGAAACAGCAGAGTAGCCAACAGATACTTTACTGACAAGCCAAAGGCTTAAGATTCTAGTAAACATGGAATGAAGGTTGTTCTTCAATCTCCCTAGCAGAATTCAGGATATCAAGAAAGAAATCAAAAATCATGAGAAAGAGAAAAGGTTAAGCACTCAAAGTTGGAGAGAAGGGAGGTATGCACACATATAGCTGAAGAACTACCGAGGATTATGGAATATACTGCAATTCAAATAATTTTATAAAAAATTATTTAATATCTTATAGGTATGGGTATTTTGCCTGCATGGATATCTGTGTACCATGTGCACACCTGGTATCGTTGGAGGCCTCTGGAGTTACAGATGGTTGCTAATCACCATGTGGGTGCTGGGAATCAGATCTGGGTCCCTCTGCAAGAGCAGCCAGTGTTCTTAATCTCTGAGCCATTTGTCCAGGCCCCAGTTCACATCATTTTAAAGGCTAGATTCCAATGAAAATTTGTGGCAGATGTGTAAGGAAGCACACCGACAGCTAGTCAAGTGGAACTCCAGACACTCCAAAATCTGAGAGAGCCTTTTTGATTCTAATAGCAGAAGAGAGGCAGGAGAATGAGATTCCTATCTGGCAAGAAAAAAAAAAGGGGGGGTTCTGAATGCCTTATAAACCCAGAATTACTGAAGGCAAGCAGCTCTGGAGCTTGAGGTCACCTTCAGCTGTGCAGCCTGGGTAAAAAGATCATCTCAAAAACCAAAACAAAGCCAGAAGGTTACTGTCCCCACTGGGCTTTCCTTTTCTGTTAGTCCTTACTTTTTGTCTCTGACTTTATTACGATTGTTACAGTGCTTGAGTGTGGCGATGGCCACCGTGGAGGTGAGAGGACAACTTTCTGGAGTCATTCCTCTCCGTCCACCTTTCTGTGGACTCCAAGAATCAAACTCAGGGCCAGGCTTGTGCACCAAGCAGCTTACCCCCCGGCCCACCTTGCTAGCCCTGCTCCTCACCTGTTGTTTCTCAGGGTGAGGACTCCTAAGGAAACAGCTCACACCCAACTGAGAATGTGAAGAGGGATTATGCAGACACAGACTCACATGTGCAGGGAACATTCTGTTTTCTATTTCTGTAACAACACACCAAAGGTTGATAATACATAAGGAAAAGAGATTTATCTGGTTAAGTGTTTTAGAAGCTGAAAGTCCAAAGGACCCCATCTCTTAGGCCACTGATGAGAACCTCCCGGGGATGAGACTACATGGTAGGAGCACATGCAGAGATCACAAGACAAAACAGAAAGTGAGGAATTCAGGGGCCAGGGTATTCTTTTACAGCAACCCATTCTTGTGCCAGAGTCCAATGAAAACTCCACCAACCTCAGAGATGGTCTCAGCGATCATTCATTAGATCAAACCTTTAAAAGCGTCACCCTCAACAGCCCTCCACTGTGGACTAAGCCTCTACCTAGCACATGAATGGGGAACACACTCCAACCACATTCGACCACAGAATTTGGCTTACTGAAGGACTCATATGGGAAAAGTAAAGATCTCTAAATGTGCAGAATATCAAAATGACCTCAAGAAAAAGAAATAATGAAACAGCTATAATGCAGAAAGCGTCCAGATGAAAACCACGAGAGAGCTATAGTACAGACAAGCTGACACACTAAAGAGCACCATCAAAACCTGAGGCCACTCCAGACTGAGGTTAAACTGCACGTGCACTTTCGGTGTGGTAAGGAGCCATCTGTTGTTACTGGCTTAACTAGAGTTAGGTTAAGCAGTCACACATTTATGATGAACCTATTGTGGTTTGAATGAGAATGGTCCTCATTCACTCATATATTGGAATACATAGAGTATCTAATAATCTCAGTTTGATTCTTAATTGTTTTATTGCTGTTTTAAAAAGACAGCAACCTTCACAAAAAGAGAAAACCTCTCCCAAGAAACTGTAAGTTTTTAAATGAAGTTATTTGTTGATCTGGACTAAAAACATAAAGCAAAAAATTTAATTTAATATATATCAGTGGTAGAATGTTTTTCCAACATGTGCAGAGAACTGGCTTCTAAACCTTGCCCCAAACAAAATGAAACCAAACAAATCTACATTTAGTGAATATCAACCACACATTGGCCTGTTCAGTTCCACTAGTTGAGGAATTCATACTTGCCTAAATATTATTTTAGTTAACGTGGTTTTTAGTACACAAACATCTGGGTTTAAAAATTAAAAAAAAAAAAAAAGTTGAGGGCTGTAGAGATGGCACAATAGCCAAGCACATGTTCTGCTCTTCCAGAAGATGTGAGTTCAGTTCCCAGCACCCACACTAGGCAGCTCACAACCACCAGATATAGATGATTCACCGTCATCTATAATGGGATCTGATGCCCTCTTCTGGCATGCAGGCATACATGCAGATAGAGCATTCATACACACAAAATACACAAATAAAAATTTTAAATAAATTAGTATGCTTTTGTGAGACTGGCTTCTTAAATAAGATAGGTAATATTTTTAATTATGCAATTGTTTGGAAAGGAAATTAAGGTAACATTTATTTAATCAACTCTTTTGCTGCTAACACCAGTTTAAAATATAAAATTTGAATCTCACATATTAAAAGATTACTGACATTTCTGTTCACAGTTGGGGGGGGGAGCGTGGGAGAGACCAGTGAATTGAAGACACGCACATGAAGTTACAAATGGCAGGAAATGGATCAGGGCCAGGTCTACCAGATCACAAAGGCTACTTACTTTGTTACTACAAATGATATCTTCTGAAAATTTGTTTTTCACAGGAGTGAAACAGGAGGAGAACTGATCTTTTTTTCCTCAAAAGCCAGATCTGACTATCTATTGCTCAAGTTGGCCTGGAGTGCCTCTGCCTTCTGAGCACTGGTTTCCAGGTGTGCTCACTACATGTGACTAGGAGGACCAAGAGAAACAGAAACATGTAAGAATTGTAAAAATCTCTACTTGGTCACTATTTCATGGCATGATCCTGACATAGTACTTGTTGTCTAGGCTTCTAACTGGCTTCCAAAACAATATGTGATTTTTGCACAAACCCTGGTCAGGACAGTGCACACCTTTTAAGAGAGCAGTTTTAGCATGTTATTGGCCCTGTTAGCTAAGGCTCACCATGCACGTTTCACCTCGAAACTCTTCCTCTGCAGGCAGCCCCATACTTCCATAATGAGAAGAGTTCCTGTTTGCATTATCAGAATACCTGCCAAATGTTTAATGGCGTATAAAGAAAATTATTCTAGGAGAAAATAAGTCCTGAGCAGGATGGAAAAGGCCACGTTCTGTATAAAAAGCCTTGATAGCTTGCTTTTTTCAAATTAACTTGACTACAGGGCCCATCATCACACAGAGGTTAAGTGAGTATCCCTGAGTCGGGAGATGAACACACTGGCTTGACTATGAACAACCCATCTATGCTACCCTTTAGAATCAGGCAGTCTTTGTCATCAGCAACTTTCTCTCCATATTCCTCTTCTTGCATCTTTCCCACTGTTTCTGAGTGCTTTAAAAAAAAAAAAAAAAAAAAAAAGCAAGTCTCCCTTCTATTGAAGAGCGAGAATGCTCTATAATCTACAATAACGCTAAATAATATAATGCTCTATTATGATTAAATGCTCTATAGGATTAAATATATAAATTAACTTTGGAATCAACTGAGGTTTACACATTTTGTTCATCTGAAATACTCAGAGAAAAGAAGTCAGCAAAACACATAAAAGTAGAGCTGGTTAGCATCTCATAGCAGCCATGGGTTATGGTCCTGCATCCAGGCACAGTCCAGGCAATAAACACTTTAGACACCTTAAAGAACTTGCTATTTACACAGCAAAGACTTCCACTAAAAATAAAGTGCAGACAAATGATACTGGTGATGCTCAAGGTCATGAGGTGGAGTCAGTGTTGAGAAACAGGACAGATTTCTAGAGCACCTCATCCATTCCCATGTCTAACTGCTAACCTCCTTGTTATGAATTTTCAAGCTTAAATGTACACCCACCTCCTTCCCATGTGCCAATCCTGGAAAATGGCATAGTGGGGGCAGTTCACAAAATAGAGGTATTTTAGGAAAGCATCATGTAACTGCCTGGCACGCGATGGCACTGAACATTCAGTATTCTCCCCACATGTTCTCTCTAGAGCTCTTCAAAGTACCTTCTAAGCCTCAAATTCCTGACCTGGCATTCGTATGTACAACACGATTTTCCCTAAGGAAAGACATATGGTAATTTATGCTTTCTCTCAAAATCTCCCAAAGCTACAGCACTCACCCCAAGCTCAGAGATGGAATTTTAATCTTCAGAATATGCCAAAGACTTGGTCATCAATTGTATCTATTCCAGACGGTGAAGCCAGTGCTCATTAAAAAACACTAGTAAAAGATCATAAACATTACTTGCTATCTCAAGAGTAAAGTCCGTAAAAGCATAATGACACATCCCTCTTTCAAGCTCTAAAACAAACACTTTGGATTACAAATATTAGAAACTACTTAAGTTTATCTTCCTAGCAAGCACCATAGTGAGTTTAAAGAACTAAAAACAGCAAAGTATTCTTCCAAACACTTCCACAGTTAATGCAAAGCTAAAAACAGAACTGATTCCAAACAAGGATATGGGATTGCAGTACACTTTACAATGAGCTGCCGTTTTCATTTTACTTTAAATAATTTTAAATGACGAGCTGTATTGCCACGCAAACTTTTATGTCTGAACCACCTAGTTAATATGTACATGACTGTAAATACCCTTCCTTTCATTAAATAACTGATCTCATGCTAACATGCCTTACCTACTACTTTAGCAAATACAGTACAGAACTGTAGCAAAAGTCGTGACTTCACTATAAAGCAAGAACAGTGAAATTCACGAATGCTAAACTGCCTGAACGGAAAAATCCTGGTTTCAGTACACAGTTCTGCCAGCACTGTGGAAGGCACGGCAGGCCTGGGGAGGATGAGAGTTCCTCTAAACCGTAGCTAAGTCACTAGCCACACAGTGTCAGCTCAGCACAGAACAAGCTGCAGCTCTAAGAAAGGCACAGCCTACTGGGACAGACAGAGTAAAGCACCCGCTCACCAGACAGTCTCTTGCTTAGGAAGCTGTGTTCTGCTCTTCTGCTCTCGTCCCGGGCTTCTGCTTTCTGCAGAGCGATGCTACCGTGCTCTGCCCTTCCCACCAGAAGCTGAAGCACACCGCAGTCTTCCGGAGTGGGTCTCTCCTATGAGCATGCTCGGTATCTTACTTAAATGACTTGGTATCTCAGCACGCCATGACCTACTTCCAAACAAACTCAGAGAGCTGCACACTCGAAGATCACCCACTGTAATCACTACACACAGCTGCCAAATGTTAACTGGCCAGACTTTAACTCTGAGGTTTTGGTGCCTCATTTAACTTGATGTGACAAGAACTACTTCTATATTTTTATTAGAACACACCCTTACACTTCAATATCTTAAAGATTTATTTTCTTTTTAAGTATGTGTCTCTCTGTGTGGGTCTGTGTGTGTGAGTGGAGGAAAGAGGCTTAGACCTCCCTGGAGCTGAAATGACAGGCATCTGTGTGCTGAACTGGGTCTCGTGCAAGCGCAGCAATGCTTACGGGCTGGGCCATCTCCAGCCCCAGGTATCAGTACTCAACCGTCAACACAGTAGACCGAGATGCTGGCATAAAGTGTAATTTTAAGACGTCTAACATGTGACCCCCCCCTCCAAACATAAATATGAGCACTGACAAAGCAAGCAAACTCGAATCCATTGAACTCTCCAGCTGTCTGTCTTCCTGCCTATCCAGCAGGCAGCACGACCGTGACTAGGCAGTGCTGCTGTGCATCACTGCTGCTTCCTCTTTATTTCTAACCCTACCCATGTGGGCTTAGTTGTTTCTTTACTTTTCTCTATACAAGTGTTTATTCTCTGAAGAAGTGTTTAATTTCTCTTGTGTGAATAGCAGTGAGCTGAAAAGCTGCTATATATTTGTGCCAATGTCTGCTATCCTCAAACTAAAGCTGATTTTTTCCTAACCTACAGATTATATAATACATTATAGGTGATGTTGCACAACACCAGGTATGACCCAAATATTGCTAAGTGTAGAAAACAGAATTTTTAATTTTTCTTTCTTTCTTTCTTTCTTTCTTTCTTTCTTTCTTTCTTTCTTTGTTTCTTTCTTTTTTGGTGTGTGTGTGTCCTCGATGACATGGAACTCACAGAGTTCTGCCCACTCAGTGCCGAGATTAAAGGTGTGTGCCATCACTCTAGGCAAAATTGCTTAAAGAACAAGTTTTACAAAAATGGCAGGAAACCCTGAGTTTACACATACATATTTATATCAGAACATAAATCATTTGCTTTGGTTTGCTGGGTAAGCTGTAGCAATAGCCATGAACTTTGGGGTGATGGAGATTTATCTCATTTCAGTCCCCATGAAGAAACCTGGCACACAGTCCAACAAAACACAACCACAAAACTCTTCATACTCACTTCCCATTTCCCTCTGGGCAGACAAGCAGAAACAAGAAGTATTTGTAGGAAGTGTCTGTACACTGAGCACGCACAAAGATGAAGGCAGCGAGCCTCTGATGGAGCAAAGCTAATGCCATCATTAAATGGGCACATATGCTAATCAGTGCTTTTTACTTCATCACAGGCCTTCTTGTCACAAAAATTGAAATACTACCTACAATCCCAGCACGAAGAAGTCAGAGGCAGGAAGATTGTGAGATTGAGCCAGTCTTGGCTATACAGCAAGTCAAGGCCAGTAAGAGGCACATAAGGAAATACTGCCTCAAAATAAATAAATCGAGAACTGAGGATGGAGAGCTGGCTCAGTGTCCTTGCAAAGGAACCAAGCTTGCTTCCCAGCACTCATATCGGGAGGCTCCCAAAACTGCCTCTAACTCCATGTACAGGTCTCTGTGGGCATCCACATTCAAATGCACATATCAACACAGACATATATACATATACATAATCTGAAATACTTTTTAAAAATCAAGGACTAAAGATGTAACTTGGATAGAGTGCTTGCTAGCTTCTGCAAGGCTCTGGGTTTAACCCTCAAACAGAGAAAAGTATATGGAACCCACATTTAATTTCAGCACTTTCCCAGGGAAAACTGTTAATTTCAAAGAAAACTACCAACAAAACATTTTATTCAGCATCCTTACTGCTTATGGTTTATGGGTAGCTACAGAACATTCTATCTTCGAAAAAAAGCCTAGGAAGCGAAAGAACAAAGAGTAAAAGCAGGTACCGAGAGTCACATAACAGATTGAAAGTCTAGAGGAAGTGCAGAAAGCTTTGTGATGAGGGAAGTTCCTTGAGTTCTTACGAGGGTAGAGTTCTGAAATGCCTAGATGACTGCTGAGGGTATGGAGAGGAAGGAGAAGCAAACGGCCAGGAGTGAGGCCAGGGTCTGCACAGAGCCCAGGAACCTACATGGGGACTTGAGTAGTGACACTGGCTGCATGAGCAAAGACCGTGTTAACACTAGGAAGAGAAAACAAGCGAATTATTCTAAGAAGGAATCTGGAAGCAGACAGCAAGCATCCTGCACTCTGAACAATGCAAGTCTGGAAAAAAAAGAAGCGCGCGCGCACACACACACACACACACACACACACACACACACACACGAAAGAGGACAGGTATAAAAGAGGCAACTCAGGCAACACGGGCACAGTCCTGTTCTCTTTCATTTCATCCTTTAAATCTCTCCACATGACTCCACTTCCCTTCGGCGTGATTTTTTCCTCTCCTATACATTTCACAGTAATGAGAGGTCTTTTTTTGTTTTTGTTTGAAATAGGGTTACACTATGTAGCCCAGTCTGCTCAATCTTTAGACAGTAGAATTACAGGTGCAATGCTTTCTCTTGTTTTATGAATCTCTATGTTATATAATCATTTTTTTAATTGACTGGCTTACCATTTCTACAGCAAAGTCTGAAACAAACATTTCCTAATAAGAATGAATGCTTACAGAATTCAACAAAGACATCATCTTTTTCTCTGACAATTACATGTTCTCTGAAGACTTAAATATATCTTTTCTTTCTCTCTCTTTTTTTTTTTAAATTTGACACTTAACCAACAGTGGGACTAGCAGGACCAAGAATGAAAGTGAACAAACACATCAGCTTTTCGCTGTTGTTTTGAGACTGGGCCTTGCTATGCCACCCAGGCTAGCCTCAGGCTCATGGTTCTCCTGTTTCATTTTTCTGGGTTAGATGACAGGCACGCACCCCTATGTCCAGCCTCCATGAGTCTTGCCTGCAATCTGTTGTATTTTTAGAGCAGCGTTAGGCTCACAGTCAAACTGAACGGAAGACACAGATCTCACATCCTTCCCTCCTGTGCATGGCTCTCACTGAGACATTACTCCCTCCACAGTATGTTGGGACTCACACTTGGTGCTGTGTGCTGTATCGGCGAAGTCTCATACTACAATTTGTTGTTGTTCTGTTTACCAAAGGATTGCAGCAGAGCCATCTGGGGTAGCTGAGGAACATTAGAAAACATGCACATGCTCACACACACGCTCACTCACTTCAGAAGTCTTCCATCGTCTTTCTGTGTGAAGCCACACGTTGTGGAGAAACTCCTTAAACTCTGAGGTCCTGAGAGAGGTCAGAGAAAGCCCTCTCCGAATCTTGTGAAGTGCTGTGAAGTTTCCAATAATGTGAATAAACTAAGCCATTGGGGACTGGAGCACTTGGACTCCCTGACTGGCAGCCCTTGGACCTTCCCTAGTACCGCTGCTGTCTTGTGTGAAGGGCTACAGCCAGATAACCAAGTGTACTGCCATCATGTCGATACAAAAACCCCACAACACCTTGAAGAAGCTACAGTCTGTCCACAGTTGCTTACTGCTAAAGAAAACCTCCTATCCCAGCTATGGCTTTCCAAAACAGCCCGTGCTAGACCTTTCGGCCACCACAAGCTTTTGTGAACTCTGGATGACCCTGCAGCCTTGCCCACTCAATCTTAAAGCCTGGAGCAATAGGCCTCTAGCTTGGAGCCCACCAGTCTCAGGCACTCAGGGGCATAGCCAGGCCTGGGAGAGCTTCTTCTCCCTACCCACAAACCCTAGCCACCTGATCAAAGACTCCAGTTAAGCATTACTAGTTTCTCTGGTTAACAGTCACTGCTCTGGCAGTAGACTAATTCACAGATGGAGGAAAATAAACAAACAGCTGAAATACAACACGGCAGAGTTGGGAAGGAAGTACCATAGGGAAAGAACAGTTTTGAACAGTGCAAAGCCACACTGTATGGATTCCTGGAGCAAGCCTGACAGAAAATTAAGATATTCACAGACAAAAGAAGCCAAGCGTTTCAGCAGGAGAACACAAAGGCACACGTGGGCACTGTGCATGCATGCGTTGGTGATCTAGGGTAGGGGTGGGATGGGCGGGGTGGGAGCAATGCAAGAGGTCAGGAGAATAGGGAGAACTTAGGAAGGGCTTCCAAAGTGATCCTGGTGTTCCCTGAATGCAAGCATTCCAGAGGTACTTGCTGTTTTAAGCAGGGGAACGACACTCTTACTCTGGTGGTGACTCCGAGAAGGTGGAAGGACAAAGACCGATGGATGGTGCACACATCAGTACGATGTCGTTTACAGGAGGGTTTACAGCTGTGCCACAGGGAAAAGGCAAGAGAAGAACAATGCGTTGGGAAGTTGGACACGCAGTCAAAGGGATACGTTGCTCAACTGTGGAATGTGGAATACAGCAAAAGTCTTGGCTGGGGTGACTGGGGGTAGTGAGCCCACTTAGGCAGAGACAGCTGCTACAGCTATAGGGATGCTTTTTGTTTTTTTTTTTTTTGAGACAGGGTTTCTCTGTGTAGTTTTTGGTGCCTGTCCTGGATCTCACTCTGTAGCCCAGGCTGGCCTCGAACTAGATCTGCCTGGCTCTGCCTCCCGAGTGCTGGGATTAAAGGTGTGTGCCACCACCACCCGGCTACTGGGATGCATGCATTTAAGAGAGACTGAGTTCAATGAGTGAGTTCAGAACCTTGACAACCACCTGATGATAGCTAATATTAGGCAGGAGATACACATGTGAGGCTAAGAAAGAAATAAAAAAATCAATGATTCAAAGGTACAGAAAAGCAAAAGCTAGACAAAGAACCTCAGAAGGAAGACCAAAACAACAGTCACCCACCGGGAGTAAGACTGAGACATCCAAGGAAGGGGGCTTCAGAAGTGGACCCTGCTGAGGACAGGGCGGACAGCAGAGCGAAGGCTGGAAAAGGAAAAAGGACTCACTGGTAAGAAGGCGCAGCTATGGGTTTGAAACCAGCTCAGAGAGGGCTGGGGGCACTAAGTTCTGGCCAAGGACTTACTGATGAAAGACACTTACCTACTGTTTGTGTTAGGCACTGTGTTTAACCTTTATAAAGATTAACACTTACACTTGTAAACAGCCTCATGTGATGATAACTATTAAAAATCTCAAGATCAGAAAATAGAAACATGGAGCCTTGACGATGCACTACCGTTCACGCAGGCAGAAGGCAGCAGAGCTGTAGTGCACCCCATACACTTGGACTAGCCGTTGGTGCTCTACAACACCGGTCTTCTTCCTACTACACGGCTGCTCTGCTGCTAATGCTCCCTTGGAAAGGGCAGTAAGCAGTGGCTAGCATTTACTGAATGATTCAAATGCACAGTTTCATTTAATATTGATGCCACCTCTATGCAACTGGCCCTGTCACTAATCTACTGCCTCACAGATGCCACACAATGTGAGAGGAACTGGACTTTAGACCCAGGTTCAGACTCCAAATGTGTGTTCTAAAGAAGGCTCCACCGGCAGCAAGCTCACAGAGGAGGCAGAACTGTTAGAATAGTTAAGGTAATGCAGAAAGAGATAGGGGGAGAAATGCCACTAACGGTGAAGAGAAGGACCTGTGGTGGGCAAGAAGCCACGTGAACAACTCAGTGTCTGTTTAGTGTGACTGTGGTGTGACGTTCATTCCATACAATCTACTTACAGGATCAGGCTCTACACCATTTTCACAGCACAGTATAATTCCTCAGTGCCCCACCGGCAGCCAGTCACTCCTTCCACATCTAGCCCTGACACCCACTCAGCTGTGCTCTGTCCCCATACTTTGCTTTCATGGAAAATATCAAACAGAATCATATGATATGCAGTCTATATGTCTATCTTCTTTTAGTTAATATCATAGGCTTCAAGTTTATCCACAGTGTACTACCAGCTAGTGTTTTCTTCTGATTTCTGGGTAGTATTCTGTTGCATGCATACTGCCCATTTGTTACCCCTCTAGTGTGTCTGGGTAGGAGATGGCATCCATGTCCATTCTGAGGCTCTGAGGAATAAGGACACTATGAACATCTTAGCACACATCTTTGTGCAGACATAGTACAGTCCTGAGAAGATGGATGGGAGTAGCATCACTCAATCACACTCAGAAGTAACTTTGTCAGAAACTGCCAACTTCTTCATTGCTGCACATTTCCACCACCATCGTAAGAGTGCTCCTGCTATCCACCAGAGTAAGAGTGCTCCTGCTCTCCACCAGAATAAGAGTGCTCCTGCTATCCACCAGAGTAAAAGTGCTCCTGCTATCCACCAGAGTAAGAGTGCTCCTGCTATCCACCAGAGTAAGAGTGCTCCTGCTATCCACCAGAGTAAGAGTGCTCCTGCTATCCACCAGAGTAAGAATGCTCCTGCTATCCACCAGCGTAAGAATGTTCCTGCTATCCACCAGCATTAAGAGTGCTCTTGTTATCCACCGGAGTAAGGGTGCTCATGTTATCCACCAGAGTAAAAGTGCTCCTGCTATCCACCAGAGTAAAAGGGCTCCTGCTATCCACCAGAGTAAAAGTGCTCCTGCTATCTACCAGAGTAAAAGTGCTCCTGCTATCCACCAGAGTAAGAGTGCTCCTGCTTTCTACCAGAGTAAGAATGCTCCTGCTATCCACCAGCGTAAGAATGTTCCTGCTATCCACCAGCATTAAGCATGCTCTTGTTATCCACCAGAGTAAGGGTGCTCATGCTATCCACCAGAGTAAAAGTGCTCCTGCTATCATTGACAGCCTTGACAATGGGCTTGGGGACTTTTACTTTGCTATTCCCTGATGTCTGATGACACTGAACACTTTTCATGTGTTTATTAGCTATGCGTGTAAAATTTTTTTTTTTTTTTTGGTGGAATGTGGCTGACATCTTGGTCTACTTAAAAACTGTCTCATGAGTTCTGAGCATTCTTACAATTGAGGATCAATTCCTTGGCAGAGAAGTGATGACACTTGTTTTGTGCTCTCTCAAGTGTCTAATTACATAAAGCAGAAGTCTGAAACTTATATGAAGTACAATATCAATTTTTTCTTTAATGACTTTTAGCATGTAATAAAATTTTATCAGACTCAAAGTTATAAGCATAAGCTTTGTCATTTTTGTTCTTATTAACTTAGGGCAACAATCCATTTGTAGAAAGGTTTTGTTTATGATGTCAGCATTATATAGCCCTATGGAGTTTTGTTTTGATTTACATGTGGCTTTCCAGTTAGTACAGCATCCATGGGAAAAAATTATCCTTTCTTCACTGAATTCCTCTGGCATCTTCATTAAAATTTCCCTTTGGTTTTGGAGAGCAGAAGTAATAACGAAAGGTAAGAAAAATAAAGCAGGATGTAGACAGGCTTGGGCTGACAAGGTAGAAGAGGGCTAATGGAGCTAACCCTGGACAGTTTTCTCTCCCAGGTGCTTCAGTGATCTGCTAGGAATGGAGGAAGCAGAATGGGACAAGCTCTTGACGACAGTAACCAAAGCTTTGGAACTGCTCTTGTGGGGAACCATTGACACCCCACAACCAGCTCAGACAAGCCATTTTCTACATTAGCTTTGCAAATTGACAAACTCCCAGGCCTGGACTCAGACTCAAGGACTTCCATTAAGTTTTATATTCCCAGAAAGAATAGGAGAAAAGGACAAGAAGATTTTCACTTCAACTTGCACACAGAGTTTGAGACTACATGTAAACAGACCTTAGTTATAAAGCACAGGAAGAGTTACACTCTCTCCAAAGAACTCTAGTCGGGAATGTACTTCTAATGGTTTCTGCGGCAGCAGGCTCACTGATGTTTTCCACTGGTATTGAACATTTGAATGTACTTCTCCCAATGGTTTCTGTGGTTAGCAGGCTTACTGATGTTTTTCACTGGTATTTAACATTTAGAGGGTGTTGGAGTACAAATATATCTAATTTCAGGTAATCACAGTTGACTACTGAGCCATTAGCTGGGAGCCCTCAAGATCACACTGTCATATATTTATGAGAAAAAGTCTGAAGAAATTCTAACCAACCAGGGAAGGAGATACTGGCAGAAGGATCTTGGAAATGCGCTTTACCGCTTTCTCACCCAGGGATTCACAGGCAGTAGGTAGAAAAAAAAAAAAAGGGAAGTAATCTCATTTTTTAAAATATTCATTTTGAATAACCACCAAAATTTAGAACTTTTCAACTATACATCAAGAAATCGAGGGGCTAAAGAGATGGCTCCATGGTAAAGAATGTGTACTGACTGCTTTGCCAGAGGCCCCAAGTATGTGTCCTGGCATTTCACACTGGGTAGCTTACAATTGCCTCTAACTCCAGCTCCAAGGCATCATACGCCCTCTTCTGGCCTCAGTGTGCAGTACACACACACACACACACACACACACACACACACACACACACACACAAAATTAAAAATAATAAATTAAACCTGTCTCTTTTAAGGGGCCGGAAAGGTGACTCAGTGGTTAAGAGCACTTGTTTTTGCAGAGGACCTGAGCTCACTTTCCAGCACCCACATGGCAGTTCACAACCATCTCTAACTTCAATTTCAGGGGATCCAATTCCTTCTTCTGACCACCAAAAGATACCACGAAGCATGCACGTGGTACATAAGACACATATGCAGGCAAAACACACATAAAATAAAATGAATAAATCTAAATTTTTTTAAAAGATTTATTTATTTATTATGTATACAGAAGAGGGTGCCAGATCTCATTACAGATGGTTGTGAGCCACCATGTGGGTGCTGGGAATTGAACTCAGGATCTCTGGAAGAGCAGTCAGTGCTTTTAACCTCTGAGCCATCTCTCCAGGCCCCTAAAATTTGTTTTTTAATAAAAGAAAATAAGCCCTGTGGGTTGTTAAATGGGAGGGAGCAATAACAAGAAGATCTTTTGAAGGGGGTCACATGAATTTACAGGGGTCTTTGGCAGAGGTATGAATTCTGCATAATAAATTCACTACTGACAAAAATAATTGCAAATTTTAAAATACATTTTCATAAAATAAGCTTAAATATACCATTGACTTTTACTGTAGCAATACACCCTTAGCATCTACTTAGCATGTGGCAAGATAATGAATAGACCTAATTATACATTATTTTGGCATTTAAAAACCCTCAAGCTTCACTAGAAAAATAAAAAGCATACAAGACAATCTTGCTTCTGAATAAAGGTATAAGAGAAACAATATTTTTAAAATATTGCTTTATGTAAGTGAAAAGAAAAGCCAGGGTTGGGACAGCACTATTATTACTTTCTGCTAAGAGACATTATAATAATTACTTAGTACCCTCTCCCTCCAATCAGAAGCTGCATTTTTATTCTGTTCTGCTACGAATACTGTTCATCAGATGACTAGAATTTTACCTTAAGTATTACAGAAGTCTACTACTGTTAAAAGGAGTTTGTTCCCTTGTTCATTCAGTCTACAAATGTGTGCTGAACACTGACAAACACTCTTGTGCACTTGGAAGACGCCGCACTAAAGAAGGGGCCTGCCTTGGGGAGCTTACAACCACACAGGGAAGAACCAGAGAACACACCAAAGAAAAGTGATGCGAGAGTACGATGCTATGTTGACTGAGCGTGGAAGACTGGAGAAAGCCCCAGGGAGCAGTGATTAGCCACTGACTTAATGGCACAAAAATGAGGGGTGGTCTAGATTAGGCAAGCTAAATTTAGACTCTAAGCTTGGCATTCTAAAGAGAGGAAAGAAGGCATGTATCTCCAAGTACAGTGGGGTGAGAGAAGGTGGTCAGCAGATGAAGTCTGAGATGCAGGAAGTCAACGATTACTGTGGATTCTTAGGCCAGGCAAGGGACTGGGATTTAACGGGAAAGCTGCTGAAGACTGGGAAGATCTGACCAAGACTTTTACACTTTAAGGAGATGAAGACACGCTCGGCTCCAGTGTGGACAATGGAGCAGAGTTGGGGAAAGCTGAGAGGCTACAGTAGTTGGAGAGATGGTGGCACAGATGGCAGGTATGGAAAACACAGGAAGAGGTATACTTGGGATACTTTAGAAGGGAGAAATGTCAACTGGGCCTACCAATAGGTGGTACAGGGTTGCGGGGTAAAGAAAAGAGAGAGAAAGGATGTTTGCAAACCTTGCAAAGTTGTCTTCTAACTGACTCCATGAGACACTATATGTCAGTGCCCATGAGATCAGGGAAGGGATGGAGGTGTAGATGTACGGGTGATTGGCTGGTATATGGCATGTGAAGGACCTTGGAAATAATGAATTTACCAAAAGGTTCAATGACTGAATTTTACTGGAACTAAGCTTAAGAAATTCAGATGTAATAAAATATCACTTAAGGTCTAGGAAGAACAAAAAAAAATGCCCTTTTAAATCTAAAACAAGATGGATGTAAAACATTTTAGTCATCTCAATTAGCATAGGCAAGACAAACACCAGATGGTCATTAGGCAAAATTATGTAAACAGTGACCAAGATGACAAGATGTAGAAGTCAAGAGAAAGGTCTACAACAGCTTGAAAGTAAAGTCCACCTATGCTGTGGGCATAGCATGTGGCTGCTGGGGACCCTAAGGCTGAATGAGGGGCACTACTGTGGAGGACAGGGCAAACACATGCTACCTGTAGTGGAAAGGTGGGCAACGGAGCAGGACGCGGAGACAGTGTAATTAAGGCTCCCTTCACTTTCTCTACAGTACGTCTGTGCCGTACGGTGTATCAGCAGGTTAGTTACGTGTTGGCAGAGAAAATAAAAGGAGGGCTGTAGGAAGGAAGAGCTGGAGAAAGACAAGGTGCCTAGATCAGCAACGAGGTTGCAAGAGGTACAGCAGAGTTTTCACACTCAAGTTCTAGTTTGGCTACTTGCAAAAGACTCTTCAAGGTTTGGTTTGTTCATATGTTGAATGGGAAGAACACCATTCCTTATTTTACGGGGTTACAAACATTAAATGAACTCATGTTTGAAAAATAGCTAGTATAGTTTAAATGCCCAATATATGGTATCTATTTTTATGTTTTGAAATTAAAATGCTAAGATAAAATGAACTCTCCTTTAAAGAATTTAAATTTTTTGTTTTGTTTTTGAGACAATGTTGACATACCGCCTAGGCTGGCCTCAAAGTCTTGATCCTCCTGCCTCCATTTCCCAGTGCTAAGACTACGGAACTGCATCACCGTGCCTAGTGCCTCCAAACACCTTTCTATTCCTAACCTTAAAGTATACTACTGTATTTGGATTCAATATTTTCCTTAGCTAAAAACGTGGGTTTTACTGTGTCACAGACTGGGCAAGGAGAAACACAGTCACAACTCCCACCACTCAGGACACTGCACCAGGAGGACTTGGAGTTCCCGGTCACCCTGACAGAAACAGCAAACGGGAGAGAGTGACCAGCGATCCGGTCATGGCAGTGGACTTCAGCTGAGACCGCAGTTATGCCTCTCCAGAACCTTCCCAGTTCATCTGTCTGCAGCCTATCACATGGCTGGTAAACCTAACTCTCCACAGCACTCTGCAGTAGAGTGGAGGAGAACACAGCCAAGAGGCTTACTCCTGGACCATACACACTTACATTACAGTAAGACAAAACTACATCAAAGAGAACAGATTTCCAAGGAAGTAATAAAATTCAGACCTAACTTCCAATTTGGAATAAAGGCAAAAATTTAAACTGCTTTTTCATAATGCTTAGATTTACTTTTCAAATGCTGGCTTCATGAACAATGTTCATGAATTATCATAAAAAACAAAGGTCAGCCGGGTGGTGGTGCATACCTTTAATCCCAGCACTCGGGAGGCAGAGGCAGGTGAATCTCTGCATTGTGAGGCCAGCCTGGTCTACAGAGTGAGTTCCAGGACAGTCAGGGCTACACAGAGAAACCCTGTCTTGAAAAACAAACAAAAACCCAAACCAAACAAACAAATGAACAAACCCCCCACAAAGTCCAGCCTAATGAAGCAGCATTCTTACAAATCACTATATTCTGGCCCTTTCTAATCAAGACTTTCTTCTAGAAAATGCAATCAAAGACATTAACAGTACAGTTTTTTTATGCTTCAAGTTTATTTAGGAGCCTCTGTTCTTGACTCACACATCGTATCCACAGCCCCAAATATACCGTGTAATTTGGAAGTCTAAAACAGGATCTGGAGAGGTGGCTCAGTGGTTAAGGGCACTTGCTATTCTTCCAAGTTTGATTCCCAGCACCCACATGGTAGCTCATGTACATCTGTAACTCCAGTTGCAGGGGATCCAATGCCCTTTTCTGACCTCCAAGAACACCAGGCACATATGTAGTACACATATATACATGCAGGCAAAACACTCATAAATCTCAAAAAAAAAAAAAAAAAAAAAAGAAAGCTTTTTCTTTTTAAATCTAAAACAGAAGCCAAGAAGCATATTCCACAAGGGATAGTAAATATTTTAGGCCTTGTGAACCGAATGGTTTCTGTCACAACTATCAACTTTCTCAGTATAATGAGAAAATAGTCACAGACAATACATAATCAAATGAGCAGCGCTATGTTCTACCAAAATTTTACTTACAAAGGTAGGCTGGATTTGGTCCCCAATCTAGAGGACCAATCACACAGCACGGTACCAGCCCCAGATCAGCTCGGAACTGACTGCTTACTGATCATCTCACTCACTGGTGATTTCCATTACTAACTCCACTAAGAGCAAATGGTTTTCCATTTTCAAATTTTCACTTAGCTTCTGAGTACTTAATTTTTCTTAATTTTGTACTGTACCAACCAAAGAGAACTTAAGCATTTTTTTTACTCATAAATGCCATTTTCTAAATTTTGTATTTTTCCACTTTTGACTTCCCTGTTATAAGCAGAAGTAACGGCATTTCTTTACAAGTGATAAGCTTCTATACAATTCAAAGCAAAAGCAAGCACTTCCCTGCAAACTTGCTTGATGACTTCATTTTCCTTTATAGTTGAATAAAGCTCCATTCTGTGTAAGCACCACATTTTCACTACCCATCTAAATGTAGGTACCCATCTAGTCTGGTTCCACTTGTTCGTTACTGTGAGCAGAACAGCAATAACATGAATTTACAGGCATCTCTATGATAGGAGATGTAGACTTCTGGGCACATGTCTAGGAGTGGTACAGCCTGGTCACATTGTAGCATGATTTCTAAATGTTGGAGAACCTCCATACTGATTCCTAGAATAGCTGTATTAGGATGCTCTCCCATCAGCAGTGAATAAAGGATTGCTATTTCCTCACATCATTACCAGCACCAATGCCATAATCACTCTGACAGATCTCAGAGTAGTTTTAATGTGTATTTCCCTGATGCTAAGGATGATTAACCACTTCTAAAAATAGTTACTGGTCACTTGTGTTTCTTCTTTTGAGAATAGCCTATTTGTGCTTGGTAGCTTTGGGGTTTTTTTGGTGTTTGTTCTTTTTGCAGATAGGGTATCACTACATGGCTGTGGCTGGCCTGGAATTCTCTATGTAGACCATCAGTTTCAGTTACTAAGTTAAGGCCAAGTTAATTTTTGTACAGGGTGGACGATAAGGGTCCATGGTTTTAATTTTAGTTTTTTTTAAAGACTTAAGTGGTCAAGTGAGTATTGGCCAAGATATTTAAAATCACTGGCACAAAATACTACTTTTTAAAAATGAATACATTTACTGGATAAAATGATGGACCTTACAGTGAAATTTTCACACATGTACATAACATATTTTGATCATATTCACCTATTACTTTGTCTTGCTGCCCACCAACCCTACCTCCTTCCTCTTTTTACGCCACCCCCATTCCCACCCTCCCCCCACCCCCACTACTTTTCTTTTCTTTCTCCTTAGGTTTTATATGAAAGAAAGCATGCAATACCCACTGCAGATCAGTATAGTTTGCTTAACATGTGTGATGACCTCAGCTCCAAACATTTTCCTGCAAATGACCCGAATCCATTCTTCTCAAGAGCAGAATTATTGCACTGGTTATATATATGCCCATTTTCTCTACCCACTCACCTGTTGACAGGCACTGACCCTATTCCTTGGCTATTTTGAACAGAATAGAAATAAGCATGGATGCACAGAGTATCCTTGTTGTATGCTGACTTGGATCCCTTCCCAGGGTGGTATAGCTAAATCATATGGCAGTTCTATTTCTAGCTTTTGAAGGAATATCAACACTCATTTACATAATGACTGTGCTGATTTACATTCCCTGTAACAGTATGTAAGAGTTCCATTCCTCTGCAATCTAACCCAGCATTTGTTTTTGTTTTGTTTAAATCTGTTTTCTTCATGATAGCCATCTGACTAGGGTGAGAAGGAATGTGGGGTTTTGATTTGCACTTCCTCATGGCTTAAGATATTGAGCATTATTTTAATGTAATAATTCAGTTTGTTTTCCAACTTGCTGACTGGATTATTTGTCCCTTTGGTGTTTGATTTTTTATGTATTCTACATATTAATCTGCTGTCAGGTGAACGGTTGAAACAAGGATTTTTTCCCTATTTTATAGGCTGGCTTTCTAATCATTTGGTTTTTTCCTATGCAGAAGTCTGTCAGTCTGACCCAACCTCATATCAACTCTTGCTCCAAATATTCTGGTGTCCTAGGAAACAGTCACCACACACTTGAGCTCTGACCCACCTCACACTGCTTGTCTAGCTTCTCTTGCTGGCTTCCTTCTCATTTTTCAGGGTTTTCCCACCAACACTGTCACTGCCTTTAGAAATGGCTCCTGCAGCCGCTGCTTCCTTAATCTCCCCACTCCCCACTGCCCCCCCCCCCCCATCTAGGAACATTTCTTTGGGGGTAGATTTCATTTAAAACACACTCAGCGGTTGTCTCACCAGAATAAAGGCAAACACAAAGAGGGAGATCATATAGGAAAGTTCTGGCTATGAGTCATCTTCACTTCTTCAACGTGCCAGAGATAATTAGACACACTGAGCTGATGAGACTGATTTCTGCACTCTGATGTCCAAGCAAGACTTATAATTTGCAGTAGGTGTATGTTCAGATTGCAATCACTCATGCACAGCAGCAGAAGGCTGCCTCTGCTCTTATGGCAGGAGCTACAGCTACGGAGTGCCCTGATGCAGGTGCACAGCCCAGCCTCTCTTCTGCAATGTCTGGCACAATGTTTTACAGCAAGCTGATAAACTAGTAGCTAACAAAAAAGTTATGTGGGAGTCAGAAGAAAAAAGAGGGAAGTGGGGGGGATTTCATACAGCTGATCTAATTATTTGCAAGGTTTGAGTGGGAAAAGTTCAAATAGTATTTTTACAACTGAAAATATAATTTCTACTAGTAAACAGTAAAGAGCTAAATATTTCCTAAAAACTTCTAGTAAGATGTAAGAGTGTTTCAAGATTATTTCGAAATTAAAGAGAAAACACAAAAGGTCATCACGGTGTCGACTGCATGGACAGTTTCCTTTCCATCAAAGGCAACAGGGAACATTAATAAAGTCTATGGAAAAAATAGCCGGGCGGTGGTGGCGCACGCCTTTAATCCCAGCACTCGGGAGGCAGAGGCAGGCGGATCTCTGTGAGTTCGAGGCCAGCCTGGTCTACAAAGCGAGTTCCAGGAAAGGCGCAAAGCTACACAGAGAAACCCTGTCTCGAAAAACCAAAATAAATAAATAAATAAATAAATAAAAATAAATAAATAAATATAAATAAATAAATAAATAAATAAATAAATAAAGTCTATGGAAAAAAATCATACTAAGATTGAGATTTAGCTGAATAATAATTTAAAAAATATGTAAGAGGTGACATGAGGGAGTGAGGAATTGACATGTTGTGAGTAGATTTCAACAATTAATAAGGCAATGAATCCATGCCTTTGGGAAAAGATAAAGCAACCAGTGAATTCCCCTAGGATGAGACCAAGCCCAGAGAAGGACATTCAATCACAGAAAACACTCATGAAAGGAAAATTCTGGCTAGCCTTTCACATGCAGCTTTCCCAACTTTTATTCATTTTTCATAAAAGTTATTCATGTCAATAAAACATTAGCACACTTAGATCATCCTAGACCTACCACTTGTCTAAGTAAGACTAGAGAACAGGCCATTTATTGGCTTAAGTTGCATTAATATGTTAATGTCACTGCATTTATTTACCTGACTCATTTCTGAGTGATAGATCCCACTGCCTTCCTCAAGTCTCCACCTGGCTTTCCCACAACCATCGCACACATCTTCTGCCTAAAACTAATCTCTAAATTGCCAACTTTCAGTGTGCAATCTCCTTCCAGCCAGAGATCACACCACTGGAGTTGCTCCTGTCTCTACCCCATTACTGCGGCATGTGGTCCAGCTGATGGTCCACCCTCCCCTTTCTCCTTTGTAAAATGCTAGTCTCTTGACTAGCTCTTCTCCTTCTCCTCTAGTCAGGCTCCAGGCATGCTGGGTTCTTTCATACCTCATCAATCTTTCTACCATAGAAGGGCTTTCCCTGGTAAACTATGTGTCTGTCCCAGCTTACACATATTTGACCCTGGAAATAATCAGATGCTCTGACATGAGAAAAGTCCAAGCCACATTGCTCAGTTAAAGGACTTTTTTTCTCAAATTCATCCCACTTGCCATCAAATATATACAATACTATCCTTACATATAAATACATGATAACAAGTTAAACTCACGGAAGGGATGAAGTGCTCTAAAGGAAAGGACCTCATCACTAGTTAACCCTGACAACGCAGGTGTAGAGGAAGAGCATCACTGACTGTCCGGCTCCCGACAGGCGGGCAGTGCAGCCTCACCACCTCTGGAAGCACTAATAAAATTTCAGAGTCAAGAAAGAACATTATTGTTGTTGGTTCTAAAATGACATTACAGTTACTCTATGAGAGGCAGATGAATATTATTTTAATATTTGATGTCTGTATCTTCCTCTACTTTTTTTTTTTTTTTTTTTTTGGTTTTTCGAGACAGGGTTTCTCTGTGTAGCTTTGCGCCTCTCCTGGAACTCACTTGGTAGCCCAGGCTGGCCTCGAACTCACAGAGATCCGCCTGGCTCTGCCTCCCGAGTGCTGGGATTAAAGGCGTGCGCCACCACCGCCTGGCCTTCCTCTACTTTTAAAATACTGAAAATAGCATGATATATTTTCAAAATGAACATACCAAGCTGAAAACAGATTTATAAAAAGTGTACTAAGATAGGCTGGAGAAAGAGATATTTAAGGGGAAATGTCCCTATGTCCTCCTCTGTCACCCTCTGCCTTGGCCAGCAGGCTCTGAGGACCTATCTATCTTCATTTCCCAGGGCTGGGGTTAGATGCTAGGCTGGGATTCAAACTCAGGTCCTCGTGCTAACAGAGAATGTGTTCTTACCCACTGAGCTATCTCCCCGCCTCCCCATGCACTTCACTTTTTCTACTTTCCATCACACCTTGGATGAGACCAGCAGTGCTCCAGTGGGTGGTGGACACAAACGGTACTCACTGGCTGTGTGTGGAAGTCGGGGGACAACTCTCAGGAGCCATTTCTTCCCTGCCACTTTATGGAACCCAGTCCTGTGTAAGCATCTCTACTTGCTGAGCCCTCGGAACTGTGAGACGCCACATTCAAGAACCCATTGCTACTGAAAGGAAGAATTTAACTATAATGGAAAGGGCACCTTTAAAGTCTTGATAAAAACTCATACAACTCAATAAACTAATAAATGCATCTAGGAATAAAAGACATTATGATGCCTAGAGTAGTCAGTCGTGATTACATACTTGCAATGCCTACTTCAACCACTAGAGGGCAGGAAAGGAATGTTCTTTAACCTGGCTTTAACTATTAAAGATTTTATTTTAATAAAAATGTAATTAATGATAAATATATTTTATATTGAATTATTATACATTTTAAAGTTCTGTACAAATGGAAGGTTAAGAGTAGAAATATGTGCTATTTAATAGATGAAATTCATTTTGACTTCAACTCTCCAAAAAACCTCTGTCTGGTAAGATAAAAACTGATTTAGAATATAGAATTTCAGTGGATGGATGCAAATTCATAAATAGTATTTTTAAAAAGAAATAAAGCAAAGAACAGAAGTTGAGAACCTTAAACCAATCTCAAGGAACATATGGACTGTATGACCAGTCCACAGGAAAGGAGGAGGTCTGGACCCCACTTTGATCTCAAGTCTTACACTGTGATTGTTTTTTCTTAAATGTACTAATTAGAAATGAACTGATGACTTTTTAGTAAATGTCTGAAAATACATTTGGAACACTAACTTCAGGCCCAGAGTCAATTATGCACACGGGTGATAATCTGGCGGTCCTGATCTATTTAACCAGCATTGCTGTGTACCTGGCAGGAGAGTAAGTTCATTCTCTAAGACCAAACCAACCATCCAAAGCCACAACGACTGCACATGCTGCATGATGTCCTGCAGCATCTCGTCACGTCACCTACCTCCCACTGCTCCAGCGATTTTAAAGCTACCTTCCAGTAAATAGTTGGTTGAATTCTACTTTAAAACACCTATCACTTTATACTGAATTAGACACTCTGAGTGACAAAATTAATAAAAGTTACTTATTGAAGCCAGAAAAACTTACATTTTGGGGTCTTTCAGCAACTCATGTTGTTATGGTTTCTGGTCTCATTCCAGTTACTAGGATCTGTGGCTGGCAAACACTTTCACAAGTCTACACAGACAGGTGACAAAACCGAGTCCACTGTCTCAAAAGGGATATCAGTGTGAAAGAAGCTTTACCATAAAGATACCCACCTCCTTCATTACAATAAGAGGTTATAGAAAGTGATTAATTAATCAGTGGTAACACCACTACACTTACGTTTGTGCAGCATGATATTAAATAGAGCAGAGGCATTTACATATTCGGTGGTCTGATTTTACATGAACTTACGAATCACTAAATGCTTTAAAATTTATTTATTTGAGCTGGGCGGTGGTGGCACATACCTTTAACTCCAGCACTCGGGAGGCAGAGGCAGGAGGATCTCTGTGAGTTTTAGGCCAGCCTGGTCTACAGAGTGAGTTCCAGGAAAAGGTGCCAAAGCTACACAGAGAAACCCTGTCTTGAAAAAAACAAAAAAAAAATTGTGTTCATATGCATGTATACACACACACACACACACACACACACACACACACACACACACACTCCTTTGAAGTAGCTTCAAATGACAATCAAATTCAAGTTAGCATAAGTAAAACAAAGGCATGAATAAGGTCCAGGGGCAGATCGAGGATGCAGAGACTCCAGACTCAACTAATATCAAGACTGGGAACTATCCTGAGGACAGCTAGACTACTGTATCTTGAAGGCTTCAGATGCAACACAGAAGAGCTCACAGCGTCAGGATGAAGACTCAACTATTTGGTGTCAGTGTGAACAGTCTTAAGAAAACAAGACACAATACTGAGGGTTTTGCTTGCTGGCTGGGCTTTGGTTCTGAGATAAGGTCTCACTAATATCAAACTTAGATCCTTCTGTATCGGCCTCCCAACTGCTGACACACAGGCTGGAGCCACCATGCCTGGCCTCTGTCTGTCTTTAAAGGGCCCATATAGCAAAGCTCTTGTCCTTTCATCACAGACGATCAAACAAGTTTATAGCATGTTTTGAAAGTCAAGTTCTGAAAAACAATAAAACATACAGCTTATTAAAAGTTTAAAAGCCAACAGTGAAAATCAACATCAAAATCTGATTGACCTGAATGAGATTTAGCATTCATTTCAGGAACTGTGAGAAGGAATCATTGAGCTTTTTAAACTCTGTGTAACAAGGTGAGTATAACTACTAATATACACTGCTGCAGACAGCCATGACTACAGTGAAAGTTAGCTATATTTCCCTTTAAGTAAACTTCAACACTCATTACTAATAAGCAAAATTATAAGTAAATGTACATTTTTTTCAAGTTACCACGTTCCTCTAAATTTACATTTACTTTACAATGTCCATATGTAAAATTATATACAAAAACTAAAGGGTTTTCTTTTGATAAAGATCACTCTAGAAGAATAAAGCATAATCAAATCATCAAGAACTTCAAAACTGTCTTGCTGGCAGTAAGAAAAGAAAGTGTTAAACTGAATAAGGAAAACCAAATCTGCTCAACAGCCCAAGCTCCAGAAACCTAAGAGCTGGTGCCCTCATCTGGCCAAACAGAGAACACACCATTTTACGTGTATGTGCGAGCTCAGTCCTGAAGAGTCCATTTCAGAGCTTTAAACATCTGGGGGGCGGGGTAACTTACCAGTACAGATTTGCAGAAATAAGTGAAGCGAACGGAGCCTTGGCTTTCAGAGTGATTTTCAGACCCGGACCCCGAGAGCTTGGTCTAACTTACTTGTACTATCAGTGTGATAACCCCACAAGCCAGACATGGTGGAGCTCAGGATGAGACACCATCTCAAGCAGCCGTGACACTGGAGTCGCTACTGCAACGCTGAAGTAAGCACTGCATGACAACAAGCCTCAGGCCACCATCACGTGATGACTTACACCGCAGGTGTCAGGAATTGTCAAGACATTAGCTTTTTAAAAGCCAGACTTAAGTGAGAGATAGAGTAATTACCCACTGAACCACATCCAGAGTTCAAACCCCAATCCCAGAACTTGGGACTACACCACCTCCTAGTGCAAGGACTTCCCAAGCTGGTGAAATTAAGCAGGGTGCCGATGTAATCTAAGGAGCCTCTCGATTAGAGTGAGGAAGCAGGAGTCAGAGGCTGGAGAAAGGCAAGGTTGCCTATATCGGAGACGCGGACCACAAACCAAGGAGGACAGATTCTAGAAGCCAAAAAAGTGAGGGAATAGGATTCTACTTAGAACCTTTGTGGGGGAAGGGGAACTCAACCATTCTGCAACATATACTCATTTTATTTCCTTGTTTAATCTGTTCACTGTATGTGTGGTGTGTGTACACGTTCAACATGGGTACATGTATATAGGTGCACATGCACATGGAGGCCACAGGCCCCATCAGGCACCCTCCTCTATCAATTCTCCAACTTGTTTTAGGATACAGGTTCTCACTGAACTGGAGCTGGGTGAGTGAGGAGGCTCTCTAGTCAATGAACTCTAGAGACCCTGCTCTCTCCCACTCCCCCCCCCCCCCCCACTGCTGGCATTACAAACTCCTGGCTTTTTAACCTGAGTGCTATGGGTCTGAGTCTCATGCTTGTGTGGCAGGCACTTTGCCAACTCAGCCATCTCCCCTGCTAGTATTCATTTATTCTTGAGACAAGGTCTCATTAATGTAGCCCAGGATGGTCTTGAACTGGTGATTGTCTGGCTTCAGCTTCTAGAGTGCTGGGAGAAAGACATTCACCACCACGCACAGCCTTCTGGCCAACACCATTTTCAACCAATGAGTAGTTGGGTTTCTGAACTACAGAATCACGACTGATCAGTTATTGTGGCCACAAAGTCTGAAGTAATCTCTACAGCAGAAAAACAAAAAATACCCAAAACTAACACGCTTAAGAAAAGTTAGCCTAAGCTGTTTATGGCTGAAGCAGGTTCTACTATCAATCCTAATGTACATAAATGGAGACTCAAGAGGTCAGTCAAGTCTACTTGTTGAGTGCACACCTCGGACATAGGGTTTGGTCTGTCTGAGTCAGCACAAAGCAAAGACAGTGCCTACTACCTACCGGACTACCTTCTAGAGGTAAACATGTACCAGTGACTTTGTTTTTAAAAATATATTCATTCCAGAGTCAGGCGGATCTCTGTGAGTTCGAGGCCAGCCTGGTCTACAGAGTGAGTTCCAGGATAGGCTCCAAAGCTACAGAGAGAGAAACCCTGTCTGGAAAAACCAAAAGTATTCATTCATTTTATCTTATGCATGTGTGGCTATAGATGCAAAGGTCTGCCATATGCAAGCAGGTACCCATGACAGGCCAGGAAAGGACATTGGATCACCTGGAAACTGGAATTACAGATGGCTGTGAGCTGCATGACTTGGGTGCTGTGAACTGAACCTGGGTCCTCTGCAACGGCAGCAATTGCGCTTGACCACCGGGCCATTTCCAGCCCCACCAGTGCTTAGTGTTGAAGTTTCCACTCTTCCTGCTCTACCTAGTCTCAATAGGACCTTCCTGGTTACTGCTGCGTGAACCAATTTGCCCCCTCTCTCTCCCTGACCAAACAGCCTTTCCTTGCAACAATCCGCATCCCCGTTGCCATGCTGAGGTAGGCGCAGCCACTGGGTAGAAGGCATTACTTCGGCCCACTCTCAGTCACACAATGTAGTTTCTCTTCCAGAAGCAGTCAGGAAGGAGAGCCACACCATCTAAGCAAACCTTTTTTCCTAAGGCTCTGACTTCCTTAAGAAAATTTGGTTTTGTATATATCTGTTGCTGCTGCTTTGAACAGACTACAAAAGCTGTCCAGAGTCCTCAACAGCCCCCAAATGCTGCCACTGTCTCACTGGCATGTCCTTCAGCCTCTGCACACTCACGGGCATGCACTTTCTACTGCGACCCACCCACACACGAGCACATTGTGGTTCTTGACTTTTTACTATCGATCTCTCAGGAAGTGGCTTACTCTCTGTGTCCATCTGATGGATGACCACAAAAGACTGTTAATCATTACCGTCCGTCCCTGTTCTCTGCCAAATACACTTGTTTCCAGCAGATGGACCCCAACTCCAAACCTCTGCTCCTATGGTATAGGAGACTACCGGAATTCAGTATCTTTCTGTCAACTTTCCCTTCCATCACCATATTCCAAGATTAGACTTCTAACCACAATGAAATTATAACTGACTGGCTGCCCACTGTCAGAACCAGTTTGGTACACAGGTCAGCCTTTTCATCCTCATTGCTGCAGATGGCTTCTGCAGCAAGGCCATCTTTCTATTAGTGCACCAACGGAAGAGATTAACAAAGAGCCACAGAGAGGTATCTGTACATACTTTTACAAACATTTCATTTCCTATATAGTAAGTTGAGAGCACAGAACTATGTGCCCACAAATATGGAGGCTGGACATTGACACTGGATGTCTTGCTTAATTGCTCCCCACCTTATATATCAAGGCAGGGTCTCTAGGGGTCTCGGTCTCTCTCTCTCTCTCTCTCTGACACACACACACACACACACACACACACACACACACACACACACACACACACACATTTTAAAATACCAAAAAGAACTGGCGTGATAGCTCAGTTGAGTGATACACTTCTTGTGCAAATGTAAGGGCCTGAGTTTGAATCCCAGAATCTCTGTAAAGTTGGGCATAGCAGAGCACATGTATAATTTCAGTGGCTCCTACTGCAAAAACTGGACACAGGAAAATCCCCAGATGCTCATGTGGTAGGTAGCTGGGCACTGACAGCAGCTAATGTGAGACCCTATTTCAATTAAGGTAGAAGGCAAGGATTGGAATCCAATGTTGTCCTCTGACTTCCACATGAATGCCATGATATGCCCATACCACAGTCATAGAGAAGCACATGCATACTCTCTCTCTTGAGTGCGCGCTGGTGTGCAATACACCTATACAAATATCACACACACACACACACACACACACACACACACACACACACACACACACAAATCTCTCTCACCTACACACACTATCCAAATCACACACACAAGAATTAAAAAACTCAAAGTACAATCAGTATACACACACACACACACACACACACACACACACACACACATTTTTCAGCATCCTCTTTTGTTATGAGTCAGTGGTGGTGTTAAGTATTCAGTCAGTCTTTATTTCAATATATTCTTGTGCTTCACTCAGTGAGACATGTCAAGTGTCTTCAGACAACGTAGCAGTATTGTTCTACTACACTTAATAATATTCACCATCTCAATTAGTCAGCTACATTTAATTATGGCTTATACTGTTACTGTCTAGTTCTGTCAAATATTCTAGATCATTCTGTTTCTTTATATCTAGTTCAGGTCTGCTCAAATAAACAGAGACACTTGAGACACTTTATTAGAGAAGGAAGTGCTCTTTTGAATCTATTTTTTTAAGGATAGTGAAAGAATTTAAATTAATCTCTGTTTAATAATTACAAGACAAGTGGGAAATGTTGGCCCAACATGTCCTTTCAACTATCTTTCTACCCAGGTGAAGCACATAGAATTCAGAACAGTGCTTCCGGAGTTCCAACTAGGCTTGGAGGTCATCTATATAGTTCTTTAAAAACAGATCCCCAGTGTCTGGCTTGGAGAGTCCAACTTGAATCTCATTGAGACATTTGTTTTAAGGAAAAACAAGTGAATATAAGGGCAATGTGAACTACTATCTTGGAAAATAGAACATACTACATTTCAGACACATGCTTTCATTTTTTAAAAAGATCTATTTGTTTAATTTATTATGATGTGTGCCTGCCTGATTGTATAGATGCGCACCATGTGCACACAGGTATCCTGAGAGGCCAGAAGAGGGCACTAGATCCCCCGGAACTAACAGGTGGTAGTGAGCCACCTGATATAAATGCTAAAAACTAAATTCCTGTCCTCTGCAGGAACAGTATGTGCTCTTAACCATTGAGCCATTGCCCCAGCTTCAGTTTTCACTTTTAAAAGATGTATTTTTATTTATGTGTGTTTGTGTGAATATATACCACATGTGTGAAGCCAGAAGAGGTCACTAGACCTTGAGTTACAGGCAGTTGTGAGTTGCTGGAGGTGCTGGGAACTGAAGTCAGGTCTTCTAGAAAAGCAGTAAGCGTTCTTGCTCTTAATCTTTCTGCTTCAAGACATGTATTTTTAAAATGTATATATTTCTTCTATAACCAACCATTTGATTAAAAAACCCTGTTATTAGGGCATTTTAAATAATTTTATTCTATATCTTTGAAAACACAATTACAATACTCACAATCTTTTTGGAGAGCAGGGGCAAAGGACCAGTCCTCACATTGGCAATTATCTAAAATATGCTTTGCAAGTGTGAAATTATTTGATCATCAAAAGCAGCACAATGTGCTGGACATGGTGGCACATACTAGAAATCCCAACAATTATCGGGGTGAGGAAGGAGGATTGCTGTTTGAGGCCAGTCTAGGCAACATAGCAATGTGAAGGCTAGCCTTGATTACGTAGAGATCTTGTCAAACATCAGATGGAACAGAACAGAACAATTTTTTTAACAGAGCTGGGAATGTAGCTCACTTGGTAGAATGTTTGCTTAGCAAGCATGACTCCCTGGGTTTGAATCCCAGTACCACCTAAGCCAGCCACAGGCTCACGCCAGTGATCTCAGCACGGAGGCAAGAGAGGCACCAAGGCAGGAAGTTCGAGGTTATTCTGAACCACACAAAGTCGACGCTACCCTGGAATACAAAACATTCTGACTCAAAATGAGTAAGTGAATGAACAAATAAGCAAGCAAAGGTCTAAATACCTTTAATTCTGAGTAGCTAACAAAAGTCACTCCCATGTTTAGGATTACACCACAAACCAGTGCTTCAGCTCTAAGAGTGAAACCCTCATCATCTTTTTCCTAGGCCTGCAAAGTAATCAGAGGGTGAAAATATCCTTGATTATGGTCAAATCACCTAAGTTTTCAAAGGAAAAGTTTATATCCCAACAGTGATTCACGTCTTTATTCAACTGCTAAACCCTTCTGGACTTGGCCAGAAGACACACAGAATAACTCTCAGAGCTGACAGTTCATATTTGCTCAGTACCCCAGGTACTCCACACTCTACAAACAACACTGGCACACTGCAACTCTGTCAGCAATCGGATTTAAGGGCACAGTATATAACCTCAACTGTGTGTGGTGTGGGTCTTAAATAAACTAATGCCACATTTCCATATAAACTTACTGTTTTGTTCTATCCATTCCATATTTTTCTCTATATTTAACTTTCATGAAAATTAGTTGTTCATATTCTTAGTTCTTACAAATAAGAGGCTAAATTTCAACTGCCTTGACTAATTTGCTTATGACTACTGTAACAATCCCACCTCTCCTCCAGGGGCCAGAGGAAAATCTGTCACCAAACATATTTAACTAGCCCTTCATTCCCTAGTTCAACTGTTTCTCAGGTTCCTTTACAGTCTTTAGCCACATGCATAAGTTCAAGAAACTGAGATCCCATTGTGCCACACTCTTCTCTTACTGGTGTAACGTAAATGATTTACACAAACGATATAGTTACACAGGGGCTCCATCACTAATGCACGGACTAAAAGCGTAATAAGAATGCATTGAGAGGAACTCGAGTTTAAAATCATCGCCTTCATTTTTAAAAACTAACTTGAGAAACATTTCTCAGTGTAAAGGAATTAATTCATGTCCTGCTTTAAAATGTAATGGAATCATGTGTGAGTCATACGATTTCGGAGAGGCAACTGGCCCTGCAATTAAAATACTACAAATGTAAGGTTTTCCCCTTCTTTATTCTAAGTATTTGGTTTCCTGTTCCCAAACACGGTGAACCAATACACTCACTGACTTCTAGAGTTCAGTGAATCTAACATATACAAAGTCTAACGCCACGCCCTACACATAAGTAACTACATTTATTTTTCTTTTTAAAGAAAGCAATACAAGGACTTTTACCTCATGAGGTGAGGAAACCAATACCGGATGAGAAAGTCTAAAGACACAGCAAGGGAGGGAGGCAGAGTAAAACCTCAGCCCTTCCGTTTCATGACCAGATAGACCCACATCAACCACAAAAGCCCCAGAGCACTCCAGAGGCACCTGTTACTGTTCTACCTTTGTATAACATGGTCCATTTTTAGTGTTTCACTGGACCAATTCTGTAACTTCATTTATAAAAATTCAGAACAAAATGAACTACCCACTTGGAAAAATGGCCACGCCCCACTCCATGTAGCCCCACCCCCCACCTGTCTGACAGGTATTGAGTTTCTTTCTGGTCTGTGAGTAGGCTGACTCGGCTCAATAACCAATATACCCGTATGTACTTAATGATGGCCCAGTCCTTACTTCAGCTACTTCCACTGCACTTACCCACAGAACAACGACCTCTGAACAAAGTGTGACACACAAATGGGCGCCACACTAGTTGTTCCGTGCTGCACTCCTCCTGCTCTCTCACGCCACAGTACACAACAGTAATACTTGGGAAGTACACCGCTCTGAGGGATGACGGGGAGTGCTCACAATTTCTAAAACCCAACCACGACATATCACATCACACAAGCCATGTCACAGCCAGGGCTGCTGTAAAGAATGATTTGCTCATTTTCAAAGCTTGCATCTCAATAGTTGGCTCATAAAGGTCTGTCATTAATCACACATAAACTGATGATCAGCTTGCTGAAGTCAGAGGCATTAATGATGGGAACAAACATTCCTACCACAACAACGTCAAATTATGTATTTTTTGAATAGAGAAATCACCAATTATTACTCTTTGAATTACTAGTGCACCTACAAATTACAATTTATAAAAGTATATAAGCATTATTTAGCACAGGCCTGACTATTTTCAACATTTTCAAACTGAAAATGTAACATGGAGGGAATGATGGAGGCATGGCAGAATTCAGGCTTCACCCTGACTGTTGGATGCCATTAAAGTGACTGTAAGATTGACATTCAAACGTCACCAAAATTTAAGCACAAAGCTTCTCCCTCAGGACCATGAAATGATAACCATTTTGTAAGCAGCTCAACAGAAACCAACTAGCTAACTAGATAACTGATCTACTGAGAGCCTATTGCTTCTCTTCTTGTTGCTAGAAGAATGTTGAGCCTTTTAACCTTGCACTTTTCAGTTCCTGTATTAAATGAAACCTACCTACCGATCAAATTGGACTTTGTGGTTGAGTTTTCATGCTTTCACTCATGTTAAGTATTAAAAACAAATCACTCTTCATCTGAGGAATTATTTCTGGGCTACAACGGCTATGTGTATTCATTTTACAGTTTGAAAATCTGTGAGAAAATAATTGCCTGAAACTCAAATTTCATGTAGGTGGAAAAATCACTGCTATAGCAACTGTAGATTCTGTTTATGGGAACTGAAAGGTGAAGAATTCACATTTCTAACACTTAAAAATTACGTATCTGATTTGTGATGGCTGAGAGCACAGGAAGGTATAGCCCTGGCCTTTCAGGATACAGTGCATGGTGCCTCTAAGTCAGACATCACACTTTAGGCTACATCCCAGGCCATACTCTTCTGCCTTGTGGTCCTTGGAGTCAGAAGAGTTAGGGAGCAAAGCAGCTTCTGACCATGACTCTGCATTTCTGAAATTGTAGTGCTAATAAAAAGCATCCATTTGGAGGGGGACAACAGCACTGGCTGGTGCCAGGAGTAGTTCCCCTTCTATCCTTAGTTGTGTCTGGCTCCAAGACAGGAGCATACGCTTCTGTAAAGATTTCCTCTGTAAGGGTAGGGGCCGAAAATCCTCGGGAGAAACGGGGATTAAACAGTGATTTTCATAAACAGATGACAAATTGCTATGAGAAAGAAAGGAAATCAGTAGGAACTTTGGCTATAACTCTCCTTCTACTGTCCAGGTACAAGGAGCCCCTGAGCCACCATCAAGGCACAGGGAAGAACAATGGCCAGCACTAATCAACCCCAAAGCATTCAGTCCATGTGGTGACACATCGTGTACCCTAATAAACTTGCCTGAAGACCAGAGAACAGAACAAGCCATTAGATTAAACATAGAGGCCAGGCAGTGGTGGCACACACCTTTAATCCTAGCACTCGGGGAGGCAGAGATCTGTCTGGATCTCTGTGAGTTCAAAGCCACCTTGGACTACATGAGATTGACTCAGTCTAGGAGAGAAACAGAGCCAAGCAGTGGTGGCACACACCTTTAATCCTAGCACTTGAGATCTCATGCCTTTGCTTGGGAAGCACACCTTTAACGGCTGGGCGGAGAAAGAAATATAAGGCATGAGGAGACAGAAACTAAAGACTTTTTCAGGCTTAGGAGTCCAAGAGGTATGAGGTGGCTTGTTCCTTTGTCTCTCTAATCTTTCAGCATTCACCCCCCAATATCTGGTCCCAGGTTTTTAATTTAAAGACCACTTAGCATTCAAACAACAAGTCCATTCAATACTCTAAGAATGTGATGCCTCAAGACTATCACCCGAGAGAATGGGTCATGATGGTGCTCAGGATGCACAGCACTGAGAACTGTGCCTGACACATTAGCACTCAGTAAAGGAAGTCATCATCACCTTTTCTGTCCTGAGTAGTTACCTTTGATCCCTAACTGTGGGTTTGATCTGCATTAACTATAAATACAGAACATTTACTTTGTGGTGCTACAGGAGGAATGGGGCCTAGGCACACTTAGGCAAGTGCTCTGCTACCAAGTGATGCTCCAAAGCCTGAGCAACTTTCCCTTTTCATCTACGTATTTGCAATGTATGCGACTTCTAGAAGTGACTGTTAGAATCTTTTGCCTGGTGGCTGTTTTTCTTAACACTGCGTTGTGCTATTTGGATGTAATTGGCCATATATGATTTGCCCCACTGATTTACTTTCTCTTAGTCTTTTTTTTTTTTAAAGATTTGTTTGTTATTTATATGGGTGTTTTGTTTGCATGTACACTTGCACACCAGAAGAAGGCATCAGATCCTACTGGACTACAGTTATAGCTGGTTATGAGCCACCATGTGCACGCTGGGCATTGAACTGAGGTCCTCTGGGAGAGCAGCTAGTGCTCTTAACTGCTGAGCCAACTCACCAGCCCTCTCTTAGTCCTTTACAATGTAAAACACCATTAATTTTGACAACTTCAACCCATTTTTTTCTCTTTATGAACTATACTTTGGGCATCATTTCTTTTTCCACTGGTTTCATAAAGTACTAGTTTGCTATTTCTCCCCCAGTTCACCTCCACCTTCTCCCTCTGGTACCCTCCCTTTTTCAGGAGCTTCCTTTCCACTTTACATACATCTTTTCCCAAAACATCCTTTCTCTCTCCATCTCCTACGGACTTTCATGGTCTATTCTGGAATCATTTCTAAGAAATCTTTACATACTTTAAGAACAAAGATAATCTGACATATTTTCTTCCAAAAGTTTCAAATTGAGATCAATGGTGCACTTTTATAATTTTAATTAAGCTTTTTTCCCCCCCCGGAGCTGGGAACCAAACCCAGGCCCCACATGCTGAGCCAGTACTCTACCACTGGGCGGCGGCAAGCTCTTTCACCACTGAGCCGTCTTGCTGGCCCAAATGGACAGCATGCTTAACGGAAACCTCCAAGTTTAGTATTCGTGCGAGTACCACTATTTTCAAATTTGAACAGCTTTTTCTTTTAGCTGTAATTTATAACAAAACATTCTGGACTGTGCCCTGTGTTGCAGGTATACACAGAGAAGGGGAATAGAAGATTAGATCTTGAGGTGTTCCACAAACAGAAACAAACAGGATGGTCAGATTTCTCCCGATGAGACAAACACGCAGGCCAACAACCTGAGAGAAGGGCGGGCTTATCTGAAGCCCCCGTCTTAGGCTGCATCAGAGTGGAGGACGCACACGGTGGAAGAAGCTTGTACACCCACCTCATGGTGGCTGGGAAGCAAAGAGATACAGGGAGGGGCTGCAATTCTCATAACTCTTAAGGGCATGCCTACAATGGCTTAACATCTGTCCCCTTGCCCCACTCTGAAGAGAGCCACAGCCGAGGGACCAAGCCTTTACCACATGGGCTTATGGGTTGACATTCAAGATCCAACCCTAACGACAAAGATGCTAGTGTCAAACTTCATTTCTCTCACCCAAAATAAATTGCTGGAGAATTGCCCGTTTGTAAATCACTGCAATAACTGTCTTCAGCACAATGTCTTGTGGTTTCCAAAACGTACTTGCCACAGTTGATTTGTTTCATCTGTGGCACAAACAAAATAACCCAGTTGGGTTGTACAAATTCCAAAGCTTTATTAGTATTAGAACAGTCTATTTACACATAAAAGAAGGTTTTTTTCTCCCACTGATCAAGCTCAAATATACAATTTCAATGAAAAGTGAATCTTGAAAACCATTAACTCAATGAAGGAAAATGCTTCAAAATGAAAGAAGCACACTGGCAGGCAGGAGACAGTTCTTTCTCTCTCAAAACTGACGTCTAAAGCCAGTCTGGTCTGTTTCTACTCAAAACCCACAGCATTATGGGGTACAAAATACGCTCTGAAAGTAATCAATTTGTCCTAGAGCAGAGTCAAGCAACATTAGCCTGCCGGGCATAGTGTTAGGCTCCCCCTCAGTGAACCGGTCCTTTAACTTCTGATTATAACCGTGGTACAGCCTGTAATGAAATGTGCTTCAGTGACCAACAGTGGTGACTGACGGATCCACCTAAAAGTCGTACAGAAAGCTGAGGGACTTGGAAGATCGCCAGCAGCCAATGGCAACAGAAGGGGGCACTCTAAGTAAGGGCTGTATGGCTTTCCCCAGTGATTCTTAGTGTTCCTGGGAGGGGAGCTGACCCAGGTTAGGAGTGGTAAGGGAGTGCAGCAAAACGGAAAGGACAGGAGGAAACAGATTTGTAAAACCTGAGGCAATCAAAGGATAAAGCACCATCAACCGAGGGCTCATCACCTCTCGACTCTCTTAAGAGTCCCTTGACTATTAGGTTGTCACATAAAGAAATGTCTTTGTGTTTCCAGACAGGGTCTCATGTAGCCACAGCTGAGCATCAACTCACTACGCAGATGACGATGAGCTCCAACTACTGGCTCTAGAGCTCACTTTACGGGCACATGCTCACACTGCATTTGTCTCTGTAACCTCTGAAAAGGATGTAGCCCTAAAGCAAATGAAGTGACAGACCTCACATGAGGGCCAGCAAGGAGATGGAGAAGATTCGCCAAACGTCACAGCACACCTCAGTCGGAGCCAGGGAACATGGTTGTATTTCTCCTTCAAATGACTAGGAACTACAACTCTCTGTTTTACTCCATCCTAATCACCAGTTAGAAAGACATCTTAAAAAGATTTCTGAATGCTTTTATATAAGGTTTACACAGTCCTTTAAAAATAAAAACAACCACTTCTACTGATATAGCTAAGTAACAGTCAATGAAAAATAAAACCAGACTCTGTATGTCAGATCATTTCTAGATGGACTAGATTTAGAAAAAAATACATGAATAAAAGTATCAACATCTAATTAGGGAATACAGACCTTTCCACAATTTAAGGATACGGCCAAATACGACACCAAGAGCAGGACCAAAAAGGAAGAGAGTGTGAGATTGAAAGACATCAAACCAAAAGTTTTTGTGGCAATAATGAAATAGTCAAAATATGAAAAATAAGGCTAACTTATTCAATATTACTTAACAGGAGGGCTATAGTTAACATAATTGTATTAAGAACTTTAAACACAGCTGGGCAGTGGTGGTGCACACCTTTAATCCCAGAACTCAGGAGGCAGAGGCAGGCAGAACTCTGAGTTCGAGGCCAGTCGATCCACAGAGTGAGTTCCAGGACAGCTAGGGCTACATAGAGAAACCCTGTCTCGAAAACCCAAAAAAGTTTAAATACATCGATTTTTCACTGATTTTAGTTGCCCTGGTTATTTAAAAGTTACTATGTGCACTGACAGAGTAAGCTGCTTCACAACAGTTACTGCTTCACATCTGTATCACAGAGCATCAATATATAGCAATTTAATTTTTAAAAATCATTTAAAAGCAAATAAAATAATGAAACAAAAAATGAACAGTGCTGAGCCATCTCATTGGGTAAAAGCACCCTGGGCCCCACAAGGTGGAAGGAAAGAACTGACTCTTGCAAGCTGTCCTCTGACCTCTTGTGGCATCAACACTCGTGCAAACACACACACACACACACACACACACACACACACACACACACACACACATTAAAAATGTAATTTTTTTGAAAAAACAAAACTGGACACTGAAGACAATCTGGAGACCATAGGAACATGGATCACAGCCTTAAAATGAGTAAACTCTTTGATCCCTGAGTTTTATTTCTAATAAGTGACCACACCAAAGTGATATTCTTATCAAGGATTTTGCTATAGAACTGTCATTATTAGCAAAAATCAAAACAAAATCATCCACATGAGCATTCAATTCTGTTTCATTCTATATGTTCAATGGAATAATCTACTGACATTAAAGATAGTAATGAGAATTATATCCACTGACATGAACCACCAATACTGGTATATAAGAGAAAGAAAACAGATAGAAGATAGCAAGAAATAACCTGCATGGCACAGACTATCCACACATTTTTTTTTTTCAGAATACACAAGAATATTCTATTTCCATTTCCTCTATCTGCATCCCCACAGTTTGGTGTGGGCACGTGGTTATATTCTCTACAACAGAAAGTGAGCAGGGTATGTGCCCTTGAGCTACATTTTGAGCACAGCAGAGACAATACTGGCCCCAGTTCCTTAAGGACTGCATGGAGTAGAAGCAGCTCTGCTGATCCCAGTCTGGAACATATGCCCAATGCAGTTTTGTGTGAGCGACAAGTAAACTTCTGCTGTCTTTGTGTCACTGTATTTTAGGCCTATATTCAAATGCTTGGTCTATCCTAACACACAGGACACTAATGTTTTACTTTTTAATTAATTTGAGACAGTCTCCCTATGTCGTCCTGGCTTGGAATTCACAGAGACCCATCTGCCTCCAGAGTGCTGGGAAGCTCTGATTAAAAGCATGCACTACCACACCCAGTCAAAAGTTTTACTGTAAAAAAAAAAAATATATATATATATATATACATATATATATATGTGTATATATATGTATATATATATATATTTATTTATTTAAAGGGCTGGGAACATATGCATACATCAACAGGTTTATGCTATTTAACCATGTTATTACATGCAGTTGTGGGCTGTCTATCATTGCTGTACTGTGATTCACTGTACGAATATGCATTTATTTACCCACTATTAGTTTTCAGTTTCTAGTTGTTACTAATACAGCTACCATGAACAGTTTACTTATGTTTTGTTGTTGTTGTTCTTTTTGGTAAACATATATAGGTATTTCTATTGGGTACTTACTTGAGAGAAGAACTGCTAGGTCCTGGGATAGTCCTATGCCCAGGTTTCACACATACTACACCAAGCAGATTCCAAAGTAGAGTACCCATTTACACACCCACTAGAGTTCTAGCTGCTTACTTCTCTGTGCCCTTGATTTTCTACTTTTGTTTCCTGCAGCCATTCTGATACAGAAGAATCAATCATACTGTAGTGGGTAGCTGTTCCAGCTTTGACCTGAAGTACCACCTCCACTGAAGCTTCTGGTAACTGTCACGCCCACAAGGCAGGGCTGAGACAGGAGCCCTTAAGACCCGAGATCCCCTGCTCTCTTGGTTCCTGGATGCTGGATGATGGAGGTAGATAGAGCAGAGTTCTCCAGAGAACACCGCTGGACAGTTCTTCACCTCTCCCGGACCCTGCAACCTATCCCTTTACTTGTAAGTTACCCCATAAAATAAACCTCCCTTTTAACTCTGTGGAGCTGCCTTAATATTTCCACCAATACCATACAGTTTTAAATTTTTCTCATAAAATGTTAATAGCCAAAAGTAAAGCAAGTTGAGTAAACTAAAGTGCATCCCTACAACGAAATGCTGTAATTTCAATTTCTGTCTTTTTAAAAAAAGAAGAGAGGGCTGAAGAGAGGGCTCAGCAGGTAAGACTGAACTCAGGTTTGGTTCCCAGTGCCCACATCCATCAGCTCTCCTCTGGCCTCTGCAGGCCCCTGTACTCACATGTGTACTCACACACAGATATATAATTTAAAATGATTTTATTTATATGTGTGAGTGCAAAAGCATGTGTGATGTGGGATGTCTTTCTGCATGCTATGAATATGTGTTGCTCCCATTGGTTAATCAATAAAGCTGCTCTGGCCTATGGCAAGGTAGGATAAAGCCAGACAGGAAATCCAAGCAGAGATACAGGAGAAGAAGGGCAGCGTCTGGGAAACACCATCCAGCTGCCCAAGGAGCAACATGCCAATAGTTTGGTAACACCACGGCCACATAGCAATACTTAGATTAATGGAAATGGGTTAATTGAAATGTAAGAGCTAACTAGTAATAGCCTGAATCATTGGCCAAACATTTATAATTAATATTAAGTCTCTGAGTGGTTATTCAGAAACTGGCGAGCAGGAGAGAAACTTCCAATTACACATATCTGTGCACTACATGTGTGGAGCTGCCCACAGAGGCCAGAGGACTTAAGTCTCCTGAAGCTAGTGTTAAAGATGGTTGTAAGCCTCCCCATACTCCTTACGTGGGTGCTAAGAACTGAAACTTGGGTCCCCTGCAAGGTCTGTATGTGCTCTTAACTGTAGAGTCATGCTTCCAGCCGTGATATTTCAGTATAAAATACACTCTCAGTGATGATATGAGATAATGTCAAACACTGAAAGAGGTGGTCCGACACTCTCCTGGCACCTGTATGACAAGCACCACCGGGAAAAGCAGCATGAGCACAGGCATCAGAGCCTGGCTGGAATCAAGGCTCTGTAACTGTCTGTTAAGACTCTGGGCTCTCCCTAAGTCCTCTAGCCTGCTAGTTCTGACTTTCCATCATCATAGGAATAACGAAGAGCCTGGGTTTTAAAAAAGTTTAAACCCTGCTCTGCAATTTCAAACCTCTCGGCTCCCTCTTCATGTCACTCCATTACCTGAAGAAAAAGATGGAGTACCAGGGCAGTGTCTGACATAAGACATTTGCTAGAGTCGAAGAGATGGCTCAGTGGCTCAAAGAATGGGTTGTTCTTCCAGAGGACTCGGGTTTGATTCCAAGCACCCAAATGGCAGCTCACAACTGCCTGTAACTACAGCTGTGGGAGATCTGTTGCCCTCTTCTGGTCTGTGTGGGCACTGGGTATGCCTGCATGTATGGTAGTGCACATACATACATGCAGCCAAAACATCCATGCACATTAAAAATATTCTTCAAGACAGTTTTGTTTGCTACTGTGGTGTTATAGCTGCCGCTGCCATTACAGCCACCACCACATCACAATGTCTCATATTTAACATAAGGAATAAAAACAAGAAACCAATGACATCATCAGGAAGCAGATGGCACTTGTACCTCAATTCACCTAACTTAACTTCTAAGAGTAGCCACTGATCATTGAGACCTTAGGCCTAGATGGCTGGGGTGGTGTGTGTGTGTGTGTGTGTGTGTGTGTGTGTGTGTGTCTCAGGAGTAGGTCTGGCAAGAAAGATAAGCCCCCACAATGCAAATTCTAAACAGAAAGTACAAAGATGGCAACACTGGGCACTGTTTTATATTTGAAGATTAAAATGATTCTTGCAACACCCTGGTCTTCCTTCACCCACTCAGGCTTCTCTCTAATTTCTTTTGGCAGGATAAACAAAAACTGTAATCCCAGTGACCTTGCTGCTTAGGGATAAACAGTCATTTTTACACTGCCTTCCTGGTCCTACTTAGTAGCTCCATTACTTCCTCCTCAGTTTCCCCAAGCTTCTTAATCTCTGCATCCCAGAGACAAACTTTCCTAGAGTTCTTCAAACCCACTACACTGCCTCCATCAACAGGCCTTTTTGCCAAACCACTGCTCAGCCTAACGGACACGACATTTGCCTGTAACTCCCGCTTATCCTCTGGATCTCAGATTAGTCAAGTCTGAGCCAGGACCCCACACTGCACTTCCCTAAGCTTATCACGGCTGTAAGTTCAGATTTATTTGTGTGACTGGTGTAATGACTAGATTCCCCACTAAAAATGTCGTAGAAAGAACCACAGTAGTAGCCCCAGTAAATAGCACACCGCAGGCCAAATGACCACTTAGGGTCAGCTACAGAACAGACTCCGTGGAAAGAAAGGAGATGATAAACGAAGACAACACATGCACACCAACAGGGGAGAGGCCGGCATCAAAACCTAAGAATTATCAGCACAGCTTAGAGTCACCAACACAAAATTATCCCAGCATCAAAGACTGAACCTGTCTACAACTTTCCAAGGAGAGAGGAGCCTCGGAGGACTTGTAGAGTCACAGGCGGGCGTGAGGCCAACGTTAAAATCAAGGCTTATGCACCAGCACCGGGACCACAGAAGCTATTACATCTGATGACACGTTTCTCTATCTTGTAATAAGGCTACATGGAATTCACCCTTTTGAAAGACATACTTTTTCACTGTCTGGCTCTACTCTCATTAAGTCTAGAACAACCCAGGATCAAATTGCTGCTGCAACAAGCAAGGTTACTGTGAAGACTGCTTTCATGGGTGATCTATATACAAGGTACAGATTGCAAAAGGAGAAAGAATCCTAAACAACTGGGTGAGCCTGCTGGAAAGGAGGCCAGGTGTATGGGCGACTCAGTTCATTATAGGGAGTCTGTAGGGAGTAGTTCTTTCTCTTGGAATTAATATATGCTTAACAACTATATTTTTGTTGTTGCTTTTTCATGGCAGAAAGATAACATACAGAAGTTGTTAAATCACTGGCTTACTTGATAAATTTAATAACTCAAAAATAAGGACAACTGCACATTAATACACAGGAGTCACAGAGAGTGACAACTCTAAGGTCAAATTAGGGGGGAAGTCCATGTTGCTTCAGTGACGAGCACCTCCTGGCAGGAGAAAGGAGCCAGAGAATGGAGGGAAGTGAACAGACAAGGTTGTGGGAGGTTCGATCTATCGTCACACACATTATTGTAGATGAAGGTGCAATGTGAGCGGTGAGCTGCAGACCACAGACATCATAACCTGGAGCTTTCTCTAGAGCTGACAGCCTCTGATCTTTGAGGAATTAGAGGACAAACTTGGGATGTAACAGACCATGGAGGGTTGGACCATCAGACTGTGTGAAAGTTGAGTAACAACAGATCTCACCCAGGAAAGAACCACAGCACAGAGGCAGACACGCAAATGAAAAAAAAAAAAAATCAAGCAAGGACAACAAGGCTACCTAGAGTCACACAGACACAAAACATAGGAACAAGACAATCCTAAGTATAATGGGTTTATCTAACAGCAGTACGTTTCAATGAGGTCACTATTATGTGGATTAGTTAGATAAAATTCTTAAATTTAGTTTACTCTAATTTGAGACTTTTTCTTCCTTTTATAGTTTACTATTACTGTACAACTAAAACAAAACAAAACAAAAAATAGTAAAACAGTAACAATAATAAAAAAAACCAAATTATTAGTATTTTGCAAAGCCCAGGCAATTTACTGAAAGAAAAAATAACTAAATAAAAGGACATTTAAAGGCACAGCATAAAAGACGACTCAGGAGCCAGACCCCAGCTGTGGCACTGAACTGGTGTACTGTACAAAGTTACTCTTCTCTCTTTGCCTCATTTTCCTTATGTAGAAATGCTAAAAATAACATTTACCCCAGTTACCAGGATTGTGTACATCAATACTTATAAACATAAAAAGCACGTTGTAAACATGATTTGCATCACTTTGGATGTATCTGATTAAATTTCAAGTACATTTCTCAAATCCATTATATCATAAAATATAAAAAAGCTTACATACTTTTTAAAAGACTTAATTGCTCATACCTTCACAGTAAGTGCTACTAAAAGCAGCTAACAATTTCTGAATGCACTGAGATACCTACCACCTGGCACTTTACCTTCATGATCTCATTGGTCCTGACAATAGCCCTCTGTGGTAGACAGGCTGGGTAACTGCTTGAGAGAATGAGGAAATGCAGAAGCCAGGAGATTAAATGACTTGTCTTAGATCAATTACCAGCCACTGGGTTATCTCTGTGACCTGATGGCCTGTCCTGTAACTGCTTTATAAACTAAGCTCTGGTGTCATCTCTAACCTATTCAGGACTGTGCTTCCATCTTTCAATCATTTCACTTGTGTGTTTGTAAGGACACAGGGAAATGTAATCCACGAAGAAGAGAAAAATCCAAGGTTAGATACCACTATATCTGTGCCCAACACAAAAACACCAATACGTTTGACGTTTCAATCAGCTTCTGATCAACTCCTAAAGCTTTTCTTAGAAATTTAACATACATGACAGTCTTCGCTTGCATTCTTTGCTGGTTGGTCTTTGTCAACTTGACACTAATTCAAGTCATCTGGGAAGAGGGAACCTCAACTGAGAAAAATGTCTCCATCAGATTGGCCTGTCGGCAATCCTGATTAATGACTGATGTGGGATGGTCCAGCCCACTGTGGTGGCACCACCCCTGGGCACATGGTCCTGGATGCTGCGAGAAGCAAACTGGGCAGACGGGGGAGCAAGCCAGTAAGTAGCTTTCTTCCATGGTTCCTGCCCTGACTTCCCTCAATGATGGGCTATATACTTGGATGTTTCAGTCTGCACTAAGTTGGTTTTGGTCAGTGCTTTACTACAGCAATAGAAAGCAAATTGAGACACAGTCTGTGCTTATTTATTTCATCAGGGAAGCGATGTTATTTCAATGTTATTTCTGCTGTACATTGAAATAAATGGTTTCAGACAAAGATGTTCCTAATTCACATAAAAATAATACCCTATGAGGCAGAGCCAGGCAGATCTCTGTGAGTTCAAGGCCAACCTGGTCTACAGAGTGAGATCCAGGACAGGCACCAAAACTACACAGAGAAACCCTGTCTCGAAAAAATAAATAAATAAATAAATAAATAAATAAATAAATAAATAAATAAATAAGTAAGTAAGTAAGTAAGTAAGTAAGTAAGTAAGTAAGTAAATAAATAAATAAATAATAGCCCATGGAATTAGATGAATCAAGAGTTTGGTGCCTAAGAAAACTCTTACTTACATAAAAAGGAAATTATTCTTATCTTCAGTTATTTTGACCTGAAGTTTGGCATCTCCTGTTGTACACATAGGCCATAAGCCAATTTTATTAGCACCTTTGACTTGTCACCAATAGAATCTAGATGTATTATATCATATCACGGTTATTGCAGGCACCTTGAAACACAGTGGTCCTTATAGAAGACACATGCCACACATAAATACAAACATAAGTAAGTAAATGTAAAAGTTTTAAGAAAATAAGTATCTATTTTTACCTATTTCGTCTAATTATCTTACTAGAAAACATTCCAAAACTGTAGCACACAATATTCGTACATGGTAGATGAGGAACAACCAACAGAGACACATGATAAATATTGATTAAAGAATTTAATGTTGAAAACTGTCCAGAGGGAATAACGGAAAGGTGGAAGAGCAACCTGCTCCTCACTTTCAAACCACCCACAGAACTCTAGCAATAAGGGAAACTTACTAACTTATGTGAAAATACAACCACTCCATTTTTAATTGTAACAATTTAACAACCCCCACCCTCCTCCACCAGGGTGCTACTGTATCACTGGGGTCCCAATCTACTGCTGGAACAAAGTCTACCTGCTCACCTCAGAAATAGACCCATTCTTTAAGGACATCTGACTTAAATAATCAGGATCACAACTCTTTCCTGAGGAAAGAACACTCGCAGTTCTCTTTGGAAGTAGGAGCCTACATATACTCAATCTCAGTTAATTCTTGTGGTGATATTTTATCTGTGTACATTAATAAAACTTATCAGGGGTTAGAGAACAGAACAGCCACTAGATTAGACAAAGAGGCCAAACAGTAGTGGCACAAACCTTTAATCCCAGCACTTGAGATCTCATGTCTTGCTTGAGAAAGACACATGCCTTTAATCCCAGGAAGTGATGGGAGAAAGCAAAAAAGTATATAAGGCATTCAGACCAGAAACTAGAGGCTTTTTAAGCTTTTAGGCTTTTGAGCTACAGTTTAGCTGAGACCCATTCTGGATGAGGACTCAGAGGCTTCCAGTCTGAGGAAACAGGATCAGCTGAGGAGCTGGCAAGGTGAGGTAGCTGTAGCTTGTTTTACTTCTCTGATCTTCCAGCTTTCACCCCAATAACTGGCCTCAGGTTTGATTTTATTAATAAGAACTTTTAAGATTCCTGCTACAAATTCTAAAACATGTGTGCCCCGAGAATGACTTAACTACAGCACTCACACCACACTGCTGTCTCTATACCCACTAGTTCTGCAAGCGTGGCCAGAGGACTTTAGAAACAGCAGCTTCATGTTCACTTTGAGCCAAACCTTCTGTTCAGTCTTGAGTTTAAACTGTGGTCCTCAACCTTGGTGGCTGCACACTGCAATCGAATAGGGTTGTAAATCAGAATACAATTCTGGGATGATGCCATCAAGGACAGCAGACAGTGGGGGAAGTGGGACAATGACTGTTAATAAATAGCTAACTAACTATGAAGCTCATTAGTTCTTGATATATGAAAAGCTTTCTGATAAATGAGGCATGGAAATTTCAATCTTCAGAAAAACAGAGAATACATTTTGGCTAACTCCAATAGAAGTTTAACAATATTCACTGAGGAGTTTTATCCAGTGACAAGCCAATGGTTGACTCAGGTAAGGTAAGAGACAGGGACAGGCAGTACAGGTAAACATAATTTGCAAATTTCATTTTCTTTCCCTTGAAATAACCAAAATGAACTAGAGTAAAAGAAAAACCTCTAAGGATATGTAGACTTTCCTACTCCTTTCTTCAGAGAATTTACCTACTGTTCTCTTCAGGTCTGATCACTTGTAACCTTCAATCTGAGTGCTTTTCTGCAAGGGACCTGTAATCTTAGCACTCGAGACGCAGAGGCAAGAAGATTGCCTGGGAGTTAGCTGGTATACACTATCACATCTAGGGCAGCCAAGGGCTACATCATGAGAGTCTAACTTAAAAATTAAAAACAAGTGAAGAAGGGAACAGAACTTCTGAAAACTGGCACAGATTTCAAAAGGCAAACTAAAAAACCAAGTGCAGCCGGGCGGTGGTGGCACACGCCTTTAATCCCAGCACTCGGGAGGCAGAGCCAGGCGGATCGCTGTGAGTTCGAGGCCAGCCTGGGCTACCAAGTGAGTTCCAGGAAAGGCGCAAAGCTACACAGAGAAACCCTGTCTCGAAAAACCAAAAAAAAAAAAAAAAAAAAAAAAAACCAAGTGCAGGACATTTCAATAAATAGCTAAGGTTTCTATAGTAAATCTGATTTCAATGAAAACAACCTCCCTACTGTTTTATTATAATCTGAGCTGTTATTAGTATTATTAGTATTGCTGATTATACTTCAGCACTAACCCATAAAAGGCTTCAGTGAGAAAAAACTGTTTTCTAGGGCAACATTAAGACTGTGATAAAAGTCTAGAGGATGGGGCTGAGTGACAGCTCAGTGGTTAAGAGCACACACTGCTCATGCACAGGACCCAGGTTCTATCCTGACACCAAGTGCCTCCAACTGTCCTAACTTCAGCTCCAAGGGACTCTCTGTCCTCCTCTGAGTCTGAGGATACCAGGAACACATGTGGTACACAGACATACATACAAGCAAAACCTGCATACACATAAAGTAAAAATAATATTCAAAAAATAAAGATTATAAGCTTTGTGCATCTACATGTTAAGGTTTTATTTTAATTTGTAGACCTCACTATGAAGTGTCGAAAGTTTACAATTCAAGCCAGTGGTGACGACATACACCTGTATTCACAGTGCTCAGGAGGCTGAAGTAGAAAGACAGGGAATTCCAGGCCAGGATGGCCCAGGGCACACAGTAAGACTCTGCCAAAAAGCAAGAAGCCATATGTACTGACCCCAAATGATTATCACTGCATATAGGCAACTGCCACCAGTGTCTGGGAAAAGAAGGGGACCACAGAGGTGGGAGAGACACCACTAGACTTATCTTCATCATGGTGAGTTCTAACAATACTAACAAAAACCTAAAGGACCATGCTGTGGGATGTCTTTCTGTATGCTGTGAATATGTGTTACTCCCATTGGTTAATAAATAAAGCTGCATTGGCCTATGGCAAAGCAGAATGGAGCTAAGAGGGAAATCTAAGAGAGATAGAGAAGAAAGGCAGAGTCGGGGGAGACTCTGTGAGCCTCTGCCAGGAGAAGCAAGATGTGGAGAGAACAGGTAATGTCACAAAGTCACGTGGCAAAACATAGCTTAATAAGAATGGGTTGAGTTAAGTTATAACTAGCTAGCAAGAAGCCTGAGCCATAGGCCATACAGTTTGTAAATAATATAAGCCTCTGTGTGTTTACTTGGGACCAAGCAGCTGCAGGACCGGGCAGGACACAGGAAAACTTCTGGCTACAGGATCATGTATTTAATTGAAAATGTTAAGTGCATCAAGTTATCATTACAATGATAAGATTTCAATGCTCTTGGCTTATACACAAAGGAAATGAAATGGTATCAGCCAAGCCTCTGTAGAGAGTAAAAGAAAGTGAGTATTTTCTCAAACTGATTTTCTGTATTTTTCTAATAGGGATATATATTTCTTCTATAGTCAGAAAAAAAGATAACATTTTCATATAATATACTGTTTTTAAAATACAGATGCAGGGGACTAGGAGGAAGGGAGGAAGGGGAAACAGTTGGGATGTAAAAACAAAACAAAAAAATTAAAAAAAATGCAGATGCAGAGTAACATCTAAGTTAAAGGTATTTTGAAAAGTGTTTCAAATACTTGGTTGATTCAAGTGATCAAATTAAAGTTCTTATTTACTTATGGCCCTTTCTTTGAACTGAAACCTGAAGATTTAGTGCTAATTTGCATAATACAAAGGGCTTTAGAATACTGACATTTAATCAGTCAGAAATACTTTAAAAGTAGCTTCAAATGCGCACATTTCATCCCTGAAGGTGATACTATTGAGATTTTCAAATGAGGTGTTTTTAGTAAGGATGTACTATGCAGAGGCTAGAAACTGATGACAGCAGGGCAGATTAGAACAGCCCAACAATGAGGAAGGCAGAAGCACATACTGCTGGCGTATAAAGTGGAGGACAGTGGGCAACTTTCAAGCAGTATTTTAATACAACGAATACATCATCATTTCAACTGAAAAAGTGAATAACAAATGGAGAAAGCAGTTTTTTCTAAGTCTGAAAGCCTAGTTTACCTCTTTGGAGAGTCACATTTTAAGTAAAGGAATAAAGATAAAGTGGACGCCCAGCTGTTTGCTCCCAGGGATACAAACAGGAAAATAAGCAGAGGGTGGTGAGCATCTGCGAGACTGGATGAACTACTTCTTTCCCAGCTGTGTTTAATCTGTCCTACAGAACCACGACAAGCCTTTTACATAATAGAGCCCGAGAACTTCCATTTGCACCCAGCTAGAAAACAAAGGCACACTAGAAAACATTTGCTTATATCTGATGTTGGGCTCAGTCACTTCTCTGGACTCTGTTCTAAATTGTACTGACATCAGTTGAATCACACAGGAGAGGAGTTGAACAGCTCATAACGGAAGTTCAAAGATGATGACAGAAATGTCTATCTACAAGTGACTAAAACATAAACATACAAAGGATGAGCCAGTTAAAGCCCAACACACAGTGCTGCAGTAAGACACCAATAAAAAAGCTGGTATATCTGAGGGTCAGCCTATGTCAGTGGATTAACACAACAAACTGTCCTGTTGTCTACCTTCTAAAGATTACAGATGACTTCTACTATCACCACAGGAACCAGGAGGCTGGGATACATACGGTTGGAGGGAGGTGGGGCAAGACCTCCCGGGGGAGAAGCACTTTACTTTAGCTAACCGCAGCTACTACTGTCTCCTCTTATAAAATAGAAAGCCATAAAGTGAGAAGCCCAGAACTTGAAAGAAATAAGGTAAGGACAACCACACAATTTGCTGAATGTAGCTAGTCAATTTCCCATATCGTCAGAATAATATGGCCTCCTTTACCATACCAACTAGAAAACTAATTTTATGGTCTTAATTTTTTTTGAAACTTCATTATAAATTTGATCAAAGTTTGTGATAATGGTTGTATCAAATGACATGGTAGCATGAGAGCCAAAGTTACCTTTTTTAAATTACTATGCCTAAGAGATCAATGACAAAAATGCCTCTGATCTGCAAGCATTTTCCCAAGAACAGATAGTTCCAGAAATGCTGGAAGACATTGTTTATGGGAGATAACAGGTCACATGTTTTCACTTTACTAAACATGTTTGTCTGACCCATCTCACCAGATGTGCTTCGGAGGTACTAGGCAGGAAATAGTCAGGATATATACTTGCCTCTGATTGGACCTGATGGGAAATGCAATAAATTATGGGTTTTCCTTCTTAAGCCCTTGCCATACATGATTCTGGGCCATTTCCTGAGAACCTGGGTATGGACCTGGCCCGAGCCCATCCACCTGGCCAGTATTTAATTAATTCTTGCTTCAAATTTGGCTTTAAACTGTGGTAGTGGTCTTATTCTCAATCACTGGGATTAACAGTAGTTTTAAAAAGTAATATAAAATGATTCCATAGTTGAGCACATTCAGACCTGTATCTATGTTCTGAGCTGGTTAGTTCAGCAATTCCCCTTACCCAGCTTTGCTGCCATGGTTTCCATGACCTATGACAAGGGCAGTCTGTGCACGTTGACTACGGATACAGTTTCTTCCCTCAAACAGTTCTGATCAGAGGTTGCTGGGGTTTTTTGCAGAAGAAAGTTTTTCCACAAAGCACAACCTAGATGTTTTTTAGATGGGACACAAACCCATGATTCTAACTCACCCTGAATATGAATCTCAGTTCTATCTCCTCATTTGTAAAGTCAAATGCTTATATATTAACAGCTAAATAAATGCTCAGTTAGTGGTGACCGAGTCACTATGGTGGGCAACAGACGAGATCACGCACAGAAACACCTAGCAGCCTAAGAACTCCAAAGCAGCAGCTATCACACAAATCAAAGGGACAAAAGCTTAAATGAAAGTTGCTTCTGAGTTTCTGCCCTCAAAATCTCAAACAAAAACTAGTTTGTATCCATGTGGAGACAGGGTAAAGTAGGGGTCAGGTATGATTTGCATTGCTATAACCCAATCTGAGGCAGACTTGTAAGTCTGATACTAGCCCGGGCAACACAGCGAGTACCAGGTCAGCCTGAAGTCTTAGCACGAAACGTATTTTTCCCATAGTGTCTAGCAACAAATATAGCAAATAGTTCAAAGTCCAATATGCATTATGAGGTTCCAAGGATCTGTAGACTTTGTGCAGCTCATCTTTGTAGCCCCTGTACTTGGCAGGTTATTTGACATAGTATATTGACTTAATCTCATTTTTTCCAATTTAAGTAAAAAAGAAAGTTTATCTGGAGTTTTAAACACTTTCTCTTTGTAGCTGAAAATTCTCTGAAGGAAAGAAGATTTTGTTTCTCTGACATCTGAAAGGATGAGAGCTACCATGTAAGATTGTTACTGTATCTCCACAGTGAACACTGACAGACACAAGGGCTCACATTTGAATAACTGCATGCATAGTTTTCATGTTCTATAAAGAGAAACAAAAGCCTGCCAACACTGCATTTCATCCTAAGAGTTCACATCAAGGAAATGCATGACAAAGCTGCCGTGAAAACATTATTGGGGGAAGCCATGCTTTAGGCCTTAGAAATAAGCAGCCACAGCCCAGCCAAGTACACTAACAGCAGTGTTGCTTCAGATCCCAGAAACACCTGCACGCTCATCATGCTTGTTGAGCCTCTACTAAAAACAAAACAGCAATCCAATGTCATTTGTATGGATTCAGCAGTATCTCATGGTTTTTTTGTTTTGTTGGTTTTTTTTTTGAGACAGGGTTTCTCTATGTAGCCCTGGCTGTCCTGGAACTCACTTTGTAGAGCAGGCTGGCATCGACCTAACAGAAATCTGCCTATCTCTGCCCCCCAGATTAAAGGCATGCGCCACCACGCCTGTCCAGTGTATCACATGGTTTTCCCCAAGAAACTCTATAAATCAATATCTAATATAAGAAGTCAATCTTTCACACTTTCTCTAAAAACTTCTTAGCTATTTCCTCCTCTGCTTCACAGATGTTCTCATCCCCAGTCCGGTGCTAATCCCAACTTGGGTATCCAAAGGGGAAAAGCAAGATCTAGGCATTTAACAGCAGTGCATCTGCCTTTCTGCCATTCCCAGCAGGAGCTCCTACTAAAGAGAATTGCTTAGGTTTATGATTCAGAACTATCGAATGTCAGGTTTACTTATGTCATGTCAAACCAGGTATCACTCCTTGGAGTTTCCTCTTTACCAGGTAAAACAGCTATTTTAATAATATGCCCAACTTGCTTAATACAGAGCTGAGATCTTTCTAACTGACACCAGATTTTAGATAAGGATGAAGAACTCCTATGACATTTGTTAAAAGATTTGTTTTCATTATTTTTAATTCTGTATAGCTGTGTATCTGCATGTGGGATTATGTAAGTGAGGCCACTGGATCCACTGGAGTTAAGACAGTTGTGAGCTTTCTGACATGGGTTCTGGGAACTGAACTTGGGTCATCTGAAAGAGTAACAAGTACTCCTAACCCCTGAGCAATCTCTCCACCCCTCCTATGACATCTCTTAAGTACTCTGTTTAAAGACAGGCTATGGGTCAGTGGTAGAAAGGCCTGCCTAGCATATGCAATGTCCTAGGTTGATCCCCAGTACCACAAGACCAATAAACAAAAACACAAAGGTTCCTGGACCAGGAGAGAAGTCTAGCTGCACAAGCAGGAAAATCAGAGTAGTGGTGCATGCCTGTGAACCCAGCCCCAGTGGGGGATTTAGGAAGAGGAAGAGGAAGTTAAGGTTACCTTACACTGTGGACTACGTGAAATCCCAATGTGACTGGAAGACACTATATTAAGTGAAATAAGCAGGCACCAAATAACATTTTCTCAATCACAAGAAAGCTAAAAAAAAAAAAAAAAGTTGATTTCAGAAAATACTGATTACCAGAAGGTAAGAATTGGATGAGGGAGAACGCGGTTAATGGGTACAACATTAGAGCCAAGAAGAGGAGAAAGAGGTGGCTAGTGGATGTAACACTGCAGTCAGGTAGAGGAGTTCCAGTGTTCTTTAGCACAACAGGGCGACTGTAATTCACCACAATTTATTGTCTATTTCAAAATAGCTACAATAGAGGATGTTTCTAACAGAGAAACAATAAATGCATGAGATGTATACGTTTATTACTCTTGATTTGATTATTACACACTTCTCAAAATACCACATTGTACCCTGTAAATATATACAATTATGTATTTTATAAAGAGTTAGAAAAATTATAGTAAATATCAAATAATACAAAACTGAAATCTTAAAATCCGACCAAGTACAAGGTCATAGCATTACTGGAGGCAGAGACCCTCTCCTGCTGACATAACACTGAGTACGCTCTGATGAGCATGGCACATCCGTACAATTCTCTACTAACATGCACCAACACAATTTTCTAAAATATGACAGAGCCATACAGGGAAAACAAAGTCAGCACAACAGTCAAACTACAAAGTAACCAACTCCAGTTCCCAGCTCTTCTAGAGCAGAGCACATACCCCCACCTCCTGTTCTGAAGTCAGAACAACCTAAATGCCCAAGAAAATGAGGACACAGGAGAAGGAAATTATATGATTGATGACTTGCTTACTACCTCCAACAGCAAGATTCTAAACAAACCCAGCAAAGCAATGCACAGAGGGATTTTGGGGCAATGGGCAATGGTACTATTTTGTATATCACTATGGAAGAGACCTATCCTTATACAGTTATCACAATCCATTAAGCTAACTGTAGAGTCAGCTCCAGTACACTAAATTCTGAGTGAGAAGGAAATACAATGCATGTGCACCAACTCTGATGTGCATGGTATCAACAACAGAGGAAGGTGTGCATGAGAGTTTATGTGCAGAACTTCTTATGCCTTTTGTTCAACTCTGCTAAACCTAACCCTAACATATACAGTTTATTATTTTTATGTTTATTATGTATATGTATGTGTGTCTGTGTATGTGCCCAAGGAAGTCAGAGGTGTCAGCTCCATGAAGCTGGAGTTCCAGGCAGTTGTGAGACACTTGATGTGGGTGCTGGGAATTGAACTCAGGTCCTCTACAGTAATTACTTTCTCCAGCCCAAAGTTTATTAATTTTTAAAAGGGTACAACATAACCAAATTCAGTTTCTCTTATCAACATGAGAGTCAAGATTACCAAGTATATTGATGAAATTCATGCATTTCACTGAAGCAGCAAATTAAAAAGGGGAAATTATTTTAATGAATACATAATAAATAAGATAATAAATACATAATAAATAAGATAAAACTCACCATTCAGTCATTACAGAAGTTCTCCCCAGACTAGGAGTAGCAGAGAGTTCCCTTCATCTAAAAATTATATCTTTTCCTAATCCTCAAAAAACATCCGCTGATGGAAACTAAAAGCATTAACTTCCAAGTCTGAAAGCTTCTACTGAACCAGAGGTGCCCACCAATGGTATAAAGAAGTCCAATGGAGCTGGGCATGGTGGTGCCATGAAGGAAAGGCAGGGCAATCTCTGTGAGTTCAAGACCAGCCTGATCTACACAGTGAGCTCCAGGACCACCAGAGCTACATAATGAGACCGTGGCTCAAAAAAAGAAAGAAAAGAAAGAAACTCAATGGAAAACATAGGAGGACAAAAAAGGAACAACAATAGAAACGGGGTGGCTGGAAAGATGGCTCAGCAGCATTTGCGGCTCTCGCAGAGGCACAAGTCCAGCTCCAGGGATTCAACATCCTCTTCTGACCTCTGCAGGCACCAGGTTCGCATGTGGCATACAGACAAACATGAAGGCAAGACACCCACACACATAAAATAAATAAAATTTAAAACCCCAACACCTTTTGTTCTGTCATAGTTGCTTCAGCTGTCAACTTGACACAGATCTAAGGCCATCTGGGAAGAGGGGGCTTGACTGAAGAACTGCGTGATCAGACTGGCCTGTGGACACATCTATGGGGAATTTTCTTAGTTGCTAATTGATGTAGGAGGGCCCAGCCCACAGTGGGCAGTACCATCCCTAGGCGGGTGGGCCTGGGCTGTTTAAGAAAGGTAGTTGCTCATGAGTGCTGTGGGAAAACCTCTTGCACACTGTAAAGATTTGTCACTTGAATTGGTTTAATAAAACGCTGACTGGCCAGTAGCCAGGCAAGAAGTATAGGTGGGGTGACCAGACTATGAGAATTCTGGGAAAAGGAAGGGTAGAGTCAGGAGTCACTAACCAGACACAGAGGATGCAAGATGAGAATGCTGCACTGAGAAAAGGTACCAAGCCACATGGCTAAACATAGGTAAGAATTATGGGTTAAATTACATGTAAGAGCTAGTTAGTAACAAGCCTCAGCTATCAGCTGAATATTTTGTAATTAATGTAAGTGCTATGTGTTTTATCTGGGACCAGGTGGTCTGGACAGGAAACGTCCGATTACACACGAGCATGGGAATAAGCCTGTATCCAGCATTCCTCCAATGTTTCTGCTTCAATCAAGTTCCTGCCCTGACATCCCTCAGTAACTGGGAAGTTTCCTCCCATAAGTTGCTTTCAAGTCAGTGTTCTCCTTGGCAACACAGCACTAATTAGACTCCCTTTTTATATGTTAATTTTCTTAGTTACCTTGTCACACTGATGGAAAGGTGACTAACATAGCAAGGCCCTGGGTTCCATTCTCTAGTACCAAACTAAAAACAAAAAATAAAGCCTGACTTCCATTGCATAAGCAGCTTAATTACACAGATTATTTTAACCAGTCTTACTACTTTCATTAGAACAAGTCTGACCAAAGAGTGGAAGGAAGAAAGTAATTGCTGTTAATTACTCTTCATGTAGTCCCTGTCTATGAGCTTAGCCAGGTCAAAGCCTTTTCTATAACGACTCCCGGGGGTTTCTGGGGATCTGTAGCCTTCCACTTTGTCCCTCCTGGGCTGCTACACTAGCCAACTTGGGGTGGAAGGCTACCAAAGTCTGCTCTGGTTCAGCACATGCTGTGAACTTTTCAAAGAAGAGCAAGGGAAAAGATTAAATATTAACACAGAAGATGTCCACTGTTAACACTGATGCAAGAAACTAACAAAAGAATAGAAAATATAAACATGAAATCCTTAGATTTTAGATTTCATTTACTTAATAACTACCATTATATAAATTAAACTACCCTTCAGTATTTGCACATATTATTAATGTTTGACATCTTTAAATAGTTCACATTTAGAAAATGCCATTCCTAGTTTTAAAAAAGTTATTACAAAATAACACAGAGAAAACATGAAAGATTTTAAATGAATTTAGTGTCAGTCCTCTATGTATGTATTTCACACCCACAGATTTAACAACTATGGACAGAAAGCATCACGGGAAAAGACAAGGCATCAAAGATGCTCTGTGATTGCCACAAAGTGAGCAAGAAGCTGAGTCCATTCAAGGGAAGAGATGAGACATGCCTCTCACTACAACTACCATCATTCCACGGATGCCTGGTCTCGCCAGCACTTGTTTTGAGCACTATTCCTCAAGTCTTATTTATATGCTACATCATGAGGCCTAGGATGGCTATGTCTGTACGGAACACATACAGTTTTTCTTGTCATTATCCCTTAATCAATACGGGGGACTATTAATGCATGTTTCCTTACCAATAGGTAGTTAGGTAATCTAAAGATTATGTAAAATACACAGGAAGGTGTGTATATGCTGCAGGTAAATACCACACTGTTTAAAAGGGACTTGATCAGCTACAGACTTTGCTGTCCACTGGGACAGTAGAAGGCTGCATATATTTAGTATGTTAGTTCACATATCTACCTAAATACCCACTAGGAACAGAGTCGAGATTCCTGGGATGACCACCACCCTTTAGCAAAAGAGGCTTTGGCCTCAGTAGACCCTGTCTCTAAGAATCTGTAAGTCAATCAATGCCCATCTTGTCTCCGTTGGTTTTCCCAGTCCACCCCTTGACCCCACACTAGCCCTACGGAGCTTTGTACTTTCTCTGACCTGTGGTCCAGTCTAAATCTAGCCTATGAGGAAACCACGGAACCTATGGAGCAGCTCCATTCACTGCCACACTCTCCTACGTCCCTGCATCCTCAGCCTCTGCTAGGACATCATCTCAACATCTTAACTCTCCATGACTTTCTCCTGAGGACTAATGCACTGTCTCAAAGAGTTGATCATTTCTCTATCCCCCAAAGTCTTGCTGCACCTGTCATGCGTGTCCTCTTCTTTAGACCCTATTACACCCATAACCACAATTTCAGTGACCACGCCATATCACACCTCTACTCCACCCTCCAGTAGGCATGCTTAACTACACTCCCTATATAGCTTCTCTGGACGTGGGGAGAATTTCTACTCCAATCCATTAGATTTCTCTTTGCTCCACACCCTACCTTTGAAGTCTTAAGTCTAATTGTGAACAAATTTGTCCTTCTCTACATTCTTCAGATTGCCTACTTTTTATTGCGTTCATAGAGTAAAACCTTTGTGGATTCAACTATACACTTTTCTGACCTCCCCTATAACTAATAAACACCCAAGAAGTTTCTACAGTGTACTAAAGGCATAGGGTTTAGCATGTGGTATTTTAACAAGCTGTTTTCATATTAATCACAAAGTGTATAACAGAAAGCACACTAGGTGAGAAAAGCACAATTCTAAGGTTTGAGAATTTACTGATGACCAGGATCAAAGGCTATCGCCACTCTTGGGAAGCTCACATCACCAGACAAATAAGCAAGAAAGGGTGAACAAAACCTTAATCTGAGGAATGCTTACAGGAAAAATAAAGCTGGGTTAACATGACAAGTACTTGGTTACCACACTACACTGTAGGTGTGGGTAGAGCTCTGATGTCATCTAGAAAACTGTCATGAAACACTGAAACTCAAGCTCAAAAGAAGCACTGAGGCCCACTCTGGACCTTATAATAGCTGACACTGAGGCTACCAAGTCAATTACACACAGCAGCAAAAGAACACAACAATGGTTCTATAGGGCTTAGGAATGATAACCATGAAGACATTTTTTAAAAAGGCCACATTTAATTTCTATGTAAAAGAAGCACATGGTCAGCAATGAGCCCGTTATCCAGTTTAATCCTGTATTTGGGATGGGGGGTGGTCAGTAATATTTTTCCATATATGCTATGAGATTTGAAGTGTTCCATTTCTTCCTTTCTCCTTGAATCTACAGCTTTGTGGCAGGAGTCTGCTGTCATCAAAAGATGCAATCTACTTCACCCCACACCCTAAATCTGAGCTGGCCAACAAGAGCTGAGTTAAACAGACTATCACTTGCTGACAAGAAGTGGCACAGGTCAGAGGTCACACAACCCCAGTACTAAGCCTAGGCTCCAAGAGACCTGTGCTTGTGTTCTTTACTTGGATGCCTTTTTCTTTTTTTAACTTGAAAGAAATTATGTGTATAGGTGTTTTCTCTGCATGTTTTGGTATACCATATGAATGCCTGCTGCCCATGGAGGCCAGAAGAGCCTGTTGGATCCCTTCGGCTGGAGTTATAGATGGTTGTGAGCCACCATAGTTACTAGGAACTGAACCTGGGTCATCTAGAAGAGCAATCAATGATCTTAACTGATTAGTCATGTCGCCAGCCCCTGTATGCCTTTCATTATGAGATAGCGAGGTTGGGCTGGCCTGCTAGAGGATCAGAGACTACCTGATAAGAGTTAAACCATTCCCATAGTCCCAGATACATAGAAGACACAGTCTGAGACCTCCCAGTGGGTATTACTAAACCCTGTATAAACTGTGTGTTCTCATGTGTGTATGTGTGGACACATGTGTACACATATGATAATTAAAGCTATGTGAAATATGGTCTCATTCCTTCAAAATATCTTAGTTTACTTCAGTTACTCTTCAGATGATGAGATAGTACAATGCCTTACTGAAGAGATGAAATAAAAAGAATGAGGTTGACATTATAATTTAGTGTGAGGCTGCTAAAAGTGAGTTACTTGAATACAGTCACTGACATCACAACAGGTGATCTTATAACTAAGACGGGGCTAAATGACTAGCACGAAGGTAACATACACAGCATGAAGACCGTATGCAAAAGAGGATTCGTGTCCTGGTCAGGGTGGCACAAGATGTTATCACACTACTCAGAACACCGAACAATTCAAAATGTATGGACTGTTTATTTTTGGTATTTTCCATTCAATATTTTCATGCTACAGATGACCACAAAAGACAAAACTACAAATTCAAGAGGCTAATGATGGCCATCAGAAGCAGCCAATATCAGAAGCACCTTTTAATTAAGATTTCATCACAGAGAACAGGCTCAGTAGAGACTAGAAGAACTCCCCATCACCCCAAGGATGCATGCAGAACTATACATATGGTAGTTATGCTTTCTTTTGGTTTGTTTTTTTTTCCTCCCAAAACACAGTCTATGTAGCCTTGGGTGGTCTGGAATTGGCTATGGAGACAGACCAGGCAGGTCTCGAACTCATAGAAATCTGCATGCCTCTGTTTCCAGCTACTGAGTTTTTCTATGGTTTGTGATACAGCAATAGATGATGGGGCAAAACTCTAGCTCTTTCCATCTATTCTACCCTGCTAGCCTAGTGCTTTTCCCCATTAATCCTTCTGAGAAACTGAAATCAGTAACTGAAATACTTAATGTCAATCTTCTTCCATGACACTAAAGAAGCCAGACAGAAACCATTCTACTAAAGGACTTAGAATGCTGTCAGATTTTACTTCTTCTATCAGTTACCCAGCTAGTTTCAAGCTCAGAGCTTTTGTTTGTAAATCTGCTGTAACAAAGCAAAAGAGCAGCATGTAGGCTCAACACTGTTGATGAGAGTGGCTGGAAAACAGCAGGGGAGGTGTGAGGCCAGGACCAGGGGCTCCTGCACATATGCAGTTCTTTGCCCCTTTACAATCATCCTGTCAGATAGTTCTGTGTAATTTTGGGACTACTTTTACAAATTCACAAAGGCTTTCCACTTGTTTTAAGCACCATCTTTAACCTTCCCCAAGAGCTAAATGGTTAATTTTGAAAGCAGACATAATAAGCATCCACATGCCTCCATCCTTCCCACTCAGCTGGGAAAGCATATTTTTCTGACCTGCTTCCCACCCTACGGGGCTGTCCCATGAATACAAGAAGAACAGAGGAGGGGTTTCAGAAGGAATGTGACCCTGCTTGGCCTATGACCCCAGCTTTCAAGTCCCAGCCTACTCAAACCATCATTGGTCTTGGGTTCTGCCTGTGCCAACCAGCAGAGTGTGCACAAGAGTGCATGATTTCCAGCACATTTGCAGTGCTGGTATTAATACATTTAAATGCTTCACACCCAAAGATCTATACAGTTGCCAATTCCAACTTTTATTTATTTTATGAATGATAAGGGATTCTATTCCTTTACTTTGCCTCTCCTACTGACCTCCTCTGCTGTGGGATAATGCCCTTGTACACTGATTTAATAAAATGCTGATTGGCCGGTAGCAAGGCAGGAAGTATAGGCGGGGCGAACAGACAAGAATTCTGGGAAGAGGAAGGGCTGAGTCAGGAGTCGCCAGCCAGACACAGAGGAAGCAAGATGACAAGGCAAAACTGAGAAAAGGCACCAAGCCACGTGGCTAAACACAGATAAGAATTATAGGTTAATTTAAGTGTAAGAGATACTCAGTAATAAGTCTAAGCTAATGGCTAAGCAGTTATAATTAATATAAGCCTCTGTATGCTTCTTTGAGGGACGTGAGGGGGAGAGATTTGTCCCGACCGCAGGCCAAGCGGGACACAGGAAAACTTCCAACTACACTCCTCTACTCATAACTTATTCTATTAAATTCATTCATTTCAAAAACATCTATCGTTTTCAAATGTCATCAACACTTCTATTCAAAGCTGCCTTGCCTGTCACCTCTGGGTGTATATCTACACCACCTTCAATTTGTTCCCACTTCAGTTCCAAGTACTACACAGTGCACTTCAATGCCTTTAATTCTTCACTAATGGAGAACATTCAAGCTAGCGCCTCCATTTTATCTTCAGACACTAACAATAGCTACTTTGCTCTTTAAGGAAGTTCTTAGTTTAATGATATGGGCATTTACCAACTAAATTGATTCTTTTTCCTAAATCACAGGTCTTTCTTAAAGAGAAACCTACATTGTAAAAACCAAATATGTCACTAAATGTGCACCACATCATCCTCAACTGTATTACATGCAACAGTTCTTACTTTCAGGAGACACAAAATAGACAAGAAATTTAGACCCGACATAATGACATTTCAAACTATTCCCAAGCCATGTATCTCAACTGTTTTCCAGAATAAATTAAAATGAAGCATTTTTCTTAGATACCCAATGTCATAAACTTGCAAAACAAATATGTATGTGTTCCCTATCTCTATCACAGTTAACAGTTTTTCAGACAAATCAACTCATAATATCATAAACCTACAAAATAGGCACAAGAATTATCCTCTACACTTTATACAGAGGAAACACTAACAGGATCCTCTTTATCAAAGTAACATGGTAACAAAGGTGTGATCCTCAGCTTCTTCTCATTTCACTGCAGTGGCCAATGCCCTCTGGCTTATCAGACAGCTTCTGAGCAAATAGAACTGGCCGGGAAGGACTACATCATGTTGTACACTCAATTCACGAGTTCCTATGTGGGTGCTCATGATTAGTACATATGATTACACACTTTCAAATCTCAGCAAGGTAAGAAAAATAATCCTTAACTAGTATGTTAAAACAGACTGACAGTAATGCATGCATATAATTTACAATAAATATACATATAATAAAAGTACATACAGGAAACTCTCACAAAGTATTTACAAACCTAAATACTTTGAAGACCTCTACTAAGCCAAGTCAAGTAGCCTTAACACAAAAATGCAAATACATATATAACATGAACCAAAACAACCAATGAAGAACTCAGGAGACACACATGGAGCATGCAATTTACAGATGAGGTTCAAGAAGACATCGAAAATTATGCTAATGCATTTGCAACAAAATGGATAACATTGGAGGACTGTCTTAGTTACTTTTCTATTGCTACAATAATATACCATGACCGAGACAAATTATAGAAGAGTTTATTTGGGGTTCACAATTTAGAGTCCATGACCATCATAATGGGGAGCATGACAGCAGGTAGGCAGGCATAGTGCTGAAGCAGTAACTGAGAGCTCACATCTTGAGACACAACCACGAAACAGAGAAAGACACTGGGAAGAGTCTTTTGAAACTCCATAGCCTGCTCCCATTGACACACCTCCTAATCCTTCCTAAACAATTTCACCAACTGGGTACCAAGTATTTAAATGTAAGGGCTTATGGGGGCCATTCAAACCTCCACAAGGATGCTAAATGGAATAAGCCATACACTGAAAAAAATGGTGCATGATGCCATTTACACGTGGAAGCTTAAAAAAGAGAAGAAACAGTAATGATCAAACATACAAGACCAAAGTGGACAAGGAAGATACAGGTTAAAGGAGAGAGATGCAGTTATGTAAAAAGTCTAGATGCTGAAAGGCTACAATTAACATTGTATTATCTACTGGAGATCTGCTGGGAGAAGAGATGTTCAGTTTTTCAACACAAGTATCTGCAAGATGATATAATTTGCCTACTTATAGTAACCATCTCACTATGTAATCAAAAGATGATATATACTTCAAATATATAAAATAAAAATCATCATTAGGCTATACTGCTGTGGGATGTTCTGTATGGCAAATGTGTTGCTGATTAGTCAATAAATAAAACACTGATTGGCCATTGGCTAAGCAGGAAGTGTAGGCGTGACAAGGAGGAGAATAATGCTGGGAAGTGGAAGGCTGAGTCAGAGAGACACTGCCAGCTGCCATGATGAGAAACAGCATGTGAAGATGACGGTAAGCCACGAGCCATGTGGCAAGGTATAGATTAATGGAGATGGATTAATTTAAGCTGTAAGAACAGTTAGCAAGAAGCCTGCCACGGCCATACAGTTTGTAACCAATATAAGTCTCTGTGTTTACTTGGTTGGGTCTGAGGGGCTGTAGGACTGGCAGGTGATAGAGATTTGTCCTGACTGTGGGCCAGGCAGGAAAACTCTAGCTACACTATACCTACATTGCGTGAGGAATATTTAAGAGAAAAATATTTGCTCTAAATTTAACATGTTATTTTATATCATTTATTTATTCTATAAAAGCCCAGCAAGGAATTATTTCTTTTCAAGATTTTGTGCTACTGCTGTTTTTACTGCATTTTAAATTTTAGGTTGAATAGCTTTATTCTTACTATTTAATTAGTAAAATTGATATTATATACATCTTAAATGAACTTGAGCAAAAGCTGTTGGGATTAATTCATTGAATAAAGATTAATGCCATATTTTTATCTCAGTGATTAATTCTTACACACCCTCTCTCTCTGGACCATGACTATTCAGGGAATAATAAATGTAGATTTCAGTCATAGAAGTGGTTGCACATGACACATACACAGTTTAAAAAGCAAATGAGAGTTGGTAGAGGTTTTCAAGTATTCACACTCTTTGGAATTATATTTTATTTTATTTAAGTGGTCAGTATCTTCAAAAGCAGTAGAGGAAACCCCTGGCCCACCACAAATGCACAGGGAGACTTCTTCTTCTTAGTCTAAGATCAGCGTCTACTCTTTCTTCAGAACACACTTTCTCTACTCCATCCTCCCACCTGGGAAGCAAGGGTGGCCCCTGACACTTTAGCCTTCTGCACTCCAACTTCTCATGGCACTTCTAGGAGGCTTGCCAACATCAGCACCTCAGCTCCAGCTAAGAAGAGACAATGGAGGGACTGGAGAGATGACTCACAGGTTAAGAGCAGGTACTGCTCTTGCAGAGGACCTGAGTTCAGTTCCCAGCACCCATGCTGGGTGGCTTGCAACAACCTGTAACTCCAGCTCCATGGGATCTAGCTCCCTCTTCTGGCCTCTGCCAGCACCTGCACTCATGGGCACATACCCAAACACAGGAAGGGGTTGGGGGAAGGAGGCAAAGGAGACTAGTGGCCAAGCATGCAGCCCAGGAATGAACATGTGGCTCTCAGTGGCCAAAGTCCAGGCTATAGATTTTTTTTTTTTTTTTTTGGACTAAAAAGGAACCTTGACCCTTGGGGTTAAAAACAAAAGGCTGTAATTCAGGAAAACAGGCAAACACTCTCTGGTTTGGTTGAAAGAAACCTTCAGCAGCCAAGAAAGGCAGGTGAAGAGGACCCTAGGGTTCACTGTGTCACTCCTGGAGCTGATGTGAAATAAGTCTCTTTAGTTACAGCGTCTGGCTTTGGGTCACTGACTTGGACAAGAATTACCCTAAGTGATGGAGAAGGCACAATAAACTGTGCCCTGTGGTGTTGAGACAAATGGCTTTGGAAGGATAAAAAGCTTTTCTTACCATCTGTTCTTAGTTCATTTCACACATCTAATTGTCCATCACATGTGAGCACTGGAAATAGTCATCCACGATTCTGAGACCATGTCTGCTTTCAAAGTGCTAATACCACATGGATTTGATTGGGTGCTTCTGTACTTACTGGCCACTTCAGAACATAAGTCTCAAATAGCCAGAGGCTATTCCTAAGTAGCCCAGAAATGTCTATCATCTACAGCCCATGAAGACCACTTTCTATTTCTTTCAGGCTTCTCTGAGCCCACTGTTTTCCACATTTCAAGATCTGACCTACATTTGCTCTGTCTACCTCCTCATAGCAGCACAGACCTCAGCAGTGTGCGTTTTCCTGAAACTGCAGTGGTTCCACTCAGACTTGAACTTTGAGCACTGTGAACACAACTAGAATGGTCAAGGGCACGTTCTGGGTGTTGGGTGTCTCCCGAGGCCTCACAGGCTCCTGCATCATTTTGACTTTATATGGAGTAGGTTATACTTCAGATCTCTGAACAGATTCTCAACCCCCTTCCCACAGCCTGAGCAGAATCACACTTTCAAACTTGGGTGAACACATGGACAGAATATTAAAATTTCACAAAGACCCAAATGACAAGGTTTGTGAATGGCATAAAATTAAATACACTGCTATGAGCGAAGTCATTTGTGCCACCAACAAGTAATGACAGACTACGAGAAAGGATAAGGTAAGGGACTACAAACAGCAGTGAACGAGACCACTCTCCACTGTAAGTATCTCTTGTCTGGAGTGGGCCTTTCAGTCTAACATATACTTTTTTTAAAAAAATTAATTTTTAAAGAAGATTTAAAATTTTTACTTGTATATGTATACCCAAGTATGTGTACATGCACATGTGTGTGCCTGAGTATACGTACATGCACATGTGCGTTCAAAGGCCTTCTGAGGAGAGAAGAGGTTGAATCCCCAGCTAAGGTTGTTGTGAGCTTCCAGACACAGGTGCTGGGAACTGAACCCACATCCTCTAGGTGAGCAGTATGTGCTCTTAAATGCTGAGTTCATCTCTACAGCCCCATATTAATGCTTATTTAGTATGTAATTTAATACAGTCCTACGGCAGTTTGACTGAGAAATGTCCCTAATGGGTGTAGAGTTGAGACTGCAGTTCCCAGCAGGTGGCACTGTTCAGGGATGGTATGGAACCTCACTGCAGGAACAGTCACTGGTGACGAGAGTGAGGGACACGCCTTGCTCCAGTTCCTAGTCTTCTACCTCCCGCCCTGTATTTGCTTAGGGAAGCTTTTTTTTTTTTGTTTTCAGACAGGATCTTGTGTAGACCAGGCTGGTGTTGAACTTGCAGTGACTTTCTCACCTCTGCTTCCAGGGCTAGAATTACAAGCATAAACCATGACATTCAGCCCCAGAAGAAATAACAAGATAGATGAATATAAAATTCTTAGCTGGGTGTGGTGGGTGTGGGTTCTGTGGGTTCAAGGACAGCCTGGTCTACACAAGGACAGCCAGAGCTGTTACACAGAGAAAGCCTGACTAGAAAAATAAAAACAACAAAAAAATTTTTTTAGCTTGGGTCTGGGATTTGGGTGAGAAAACTTAGGATTGCTTATTTGTAACTGATGAATAGAGGAAAAGTCTTTGTAAAGGCCAGATTTCAGCCACTTAAAATATTACTGTGTTCTCTCAACAACTCAAAAATCAAACCATCATCAGTATATCCATCCACCCAGGGCTCCCCTCCCTACACCCACATACTGCCTCCTTCTAAGGGTACCATCATTTTGTGGCCACTTGTTTCTGACTTCTTCCTTTGTCAATCTCCTTGCTCAGCAGGATTCCCAAGGCCTGTCAACTCCCCTTTAATATCTTTAATCAATGGCCTCCTTCCTTCCCACTCCCTCGGCCACAGGCTTGGTTCAAGCAATCAACTTCTAGAGTAGAGCAACAAACCAGTCTTGCCCCTCTGAGTCCACCGTTGCCCTGTCTCATCCAGGCTGCTTACATTACAATCTCCCTAGAAACTTTGGCTTTATGAATGCTGTATGAATGACAAACGAAATAGAATGCCTAGGAAACAAACAGCTCTGACTAACTGATCCTAAGTGCACTGACCTGCCTGCGTCCTCCATCAAGCAGGTCAGAGCCTCCAGGCATTTAGATCACCACATCTGAATTCTACCACAACTACAAGCTTACCTAGCTCAGGTCCTTTTACCTCCTGGCAGCTCCAGGACAGCACACCAAATCCACCTCTTCCTCCTGAGAATCGTTCTGACACCAACTGACAACGATTACTGTCAACGGACAAACTCCAACTGACGACACACACAACACAACTTCACCACTGACTTCCAAGAGGCCACACAAGAAAAGGTCGTTACTAGGCTGTTTCCATCGGACTAGTCTCTAGTCTTCCTACCATTTCTAGTCTATCTCTACTTGTCACCTTCCACCATCCCAAAGACACACCAACTTTGCTAACTGTTGTGGAGGGATGATCACTTAACAAATCTACATGTCATGGGCTAGCAGGCAAGACAGCTGAGCAAGAGAAAAGCACCCACAGCCGGAAGATGTAAGCCTGACAACGTGAGTCCAATACCTGTAACCATATAAAGGTAATGCGAGAGCTGACCCCACAAAGTTGTCCTCTGACCTCCACATTGGAACACATGCATACACAATAACAATAATTGATAATAATAGTAATATCAAGCAAAATAAAACAACAACCAAAAGAAATCCTTGCAGGCTGGGCATGAGCATTAGCATCATGGATGCCACTTACTCAGAAGCTGACTCGACTCCAGGCCTTAAGCTTTATCAAGAGAATAATGAGCAGGCCTGGTCTTGAGTAGAGGTCCCGAGGCTAAAAAGAAGGGGAATGTTGTGGTGATATATTGTGTCCCCCAATATATTGTGCATCCTAATAAACTTATCTGGGGATCAGGGAACAGGCATAATATTAAACATAGAGGTTAGGCAATGGTAGCACACGCCTTTAATCCTAGCATTCCAGAGGCAGAGATCCATCTGGATCTCTGTGAATTCAAAGTCACACTGGAAATAGCCAGGCATGGTGACTCATGCCTTTAATCCCAGGAAGTGATGGCAGGAGGCAGAAAGGTATTTAAGGCGCGAGGACAAGGAACTATAGCCTGGTTAAGCTTTCAGGCTTTCAAGCAGCAGTTCATCTGAGATCCATTTGAATAAGGACACAGAGGCTTCCAGTCTGAGGAGACAGGATCAGCTGAGAAATTTCGAGGTGAGGAAGCTGTGGCTTGTTCTGCTTCTCTGATCTTCCAGCATTCACCCCAATAACTGGCCTCATGTTTGATTTTATTAATAAAACCTTTTAAGATTCGTGCTACAGAATGTAATCATGTAATCCATCAAGGAGCTCAACCGTGGCTGGAAATGCTGGTAACAGAACCATGAAAGGTTAACTTATTTATAGTAAACTTCCCTAATCTGTCACAACAAACTGTATTCTGCCCTCATGAAGATGCCATTTTAAAATTACATTATCTGTTCTTTTTTTTTTTTTTTTCTTTCTTTGAGACAGGGTTTCTCTGTGTAGTTTTAGTGCCTGTCCTGGATCTCACTCTGTAGACCAGGCTGGCCTTGAACTCACAGAGATCCGCTGGGCTCTGTCTCCCGTGTGCTGGAATTAAAGGCTTGCGCCACTGCTGTCCAGCTGTTTGTTTTGTTTTAAAGGTCTGTTTCTCCCACTGGGTCTTAGATTCAGCGATGGCGGGGTGGTCTCCACTCCCACCTTTATGTGCTCAAGCTCCTGGAACAGTGGATGAAACCGTAAGGCACCCCTAAATAAATGTACAGGAAGGACTAGTCATAAGACCCTGTTAATAGTAGTTAACAGGTTTCATAGGTTAAACAAGATTTTTGGTGGGTTGCTTTATAACCTAACCACAATACTAGTATGAAATAATACCTTATGTTCCAAGTAACCAACTTAGAGTCACATGGTGTAGAACCTCCTTTAACTGTCGTGTTCTTTTTTTATTTTTATTTATTTTTTGGTTTATGTGTATGGATATTTTCCCTATATGTCTGTCTGTGCACCACGTGTATGCCTGGTACCCACAAAGGCTAGAAGAGGGCATCAGATCTCCAGGGACCGCAGTTACAGACAGTTGTGAGCTGCCATGTGGGTGCTGGGAATTGAATTCCAGTCCTCTGGAAGAGCAGCCAGCACTATTAACCACTGAGCCATCTCTCCAGCACCTTGTCTTATATTTTGACCCACAGACCTTGACTTGAATACTAGTGACTAAAAATAAGGCTTCATGGCCTACATAAGGTAAGTCTTCTGATATGTAAAATTAAATTAATTATAAAATAAAAATATTTTTTAAAAAAGTAAGTCTTTATAGCCTCTTTGGGAATCAGTTTAAAAACAAACAAAACACACAAAAAATGGAACAAAAAAGTAACAAGGAGGCTGGAGAGCTGGCTCAGTGGTTAAGAGCACTTGTTCTTCCGGAGGGCCTGGGTTTGATTCCCAGCACCTACCCGACAACTCGCAACCACTGCAACTCAGTCCCAGGGAAGCACTGATGTCCTCTTCTGACCTTGGTGGACATCAGGCCATGCACATGGAACACATACATAAATGGAGGCAAAACAGCCATACACACAGTGTAATAAATTAATAAAAATTTGAAAAAGAAATTGCTGATATATAGTCAATCTATAATTTATATACATATGTAAAAATGTAAGTATGTCTAAAAAAGTAACAAAACATACTAAAGTTTTCCCTACACACTTTGCCGTTTTAATGCATGGCATATGTTCAATATGTTGTGAACTCCATTAGGGTTAATAGCTGTGTACCTAATGGACTGGAATAAGGTGGCAAATAGGAGGAAGCGGAGCACTATTTACTGACTGTTGAGAGGCATCACACTGTCCTAGTGACAAACAGCTGGTCATAACCACTCCTGTAATCCCAGCACCCAGGAGGCTGGGGTAGGAGTGTCACCTTGAGTTACAGGCCATCTTGGGCTGCACAGTGAGAGTTCAAGGCTGGCCTGAACTACAGTCTGAGACACTGTTTCAAAAATTTTGTTTTTAATCTGGTTATAATAGCTATAGTACCTAACTACAAAACAATTTTAATTAAATATCAAATATAGTCGATATATTCTAATGTTCTTAGGGTGGATATGTACCATTCCCTGTTTTCCTATTTTCTTCCCTTTCCTTACAAGTTTAAATGACTATCTCATACCAGAAACTCCATCATTGCAGGTATTTGGGAATTCTAACCACATTTTAGAGTCTATTGAGGATATGGAAATGAAACCTCATTATCCCAAATCATACATTGTTCTATTTGCATATCTAAAAAAATATCAAAATTTATATTTAAGGAGAAAAGCAGCATGAGAAGCTACCCACAGAATCTGCATTCACTGCATAGAGGGCAAGTAGGTATGTGGTGTGCTCACGGCAGCCTGATGGCCTGTAAGGAGCCAGCTAAGGAGTCAGCTGTGTCTCGACGGTCACAGACCACTGTCTTAGGATTCGCCTGCACTTGAACTTAACTACCATAAAGCTTTGGAGCACAAAGGAACAGTCAATGACACATCCCATTTTAAGCTACAGTAACCTATCATTAAAGAGTCATTAAGCAATATTTGTAAGGCTTAAGTAGGAAGCTTAATAACATTCAAGTATATAAGATTATCTTCTGTACTTTGTGGGCTTGTGTTTGATTCTGTGTAAGGATATAGAATATTTAAAGCTTTAAGTTACAAATTCACTTATAATAATTTTTAGCCTTTTCCCTAAGATAAATCACATGAATTAAGTTTTAGAAAAAAATATGGAAAAGTAATATTCAAACTCTGTATAAGATAGATAGATAGACAGACAGACAGACACACACACACACACACATACATAATTTGAAGGCTAGCTCAGAGTACAATGAAAATCAGTTTTTCCATTAAAAAAGTCAAAGCATATAATTAAATATTTAATCTTAAAATAAGGAATTTTCATAAATTATAATTTTTGAACAAATAAATATAAAATAATTACATTGTTTTTATTATGAACCTTTTTAAAACCTAACTGTAAACTTGTGTATACAAAGTAAACTGGTGACCCTGTTTACATGCATACAACTTTCACTCTGCTTGGTTCTTGGTTGACATGACAACTATTTATCCTTGAAGCTGTCTCCTGGACGTTGTGCAGGGAAGATGATATGTACATAAACATTTTAGGAGGAAATGTGAGCGCAGACCCAGTAACAGAAAGTCAGTGCACCCTGGCATTCCACACTTGACTTATCTCTAGTTATCCATACAAAGCTTATGTATGGAGGCCACAGCAAAGCAACTAGAATACCACTCAGCTTTACCAGGTCTCCCATACCCTCTTCCTGGTATTGCCCGTTTTCATTATTTTCTAGAATACCATAAGTTCCCAGAACAGCATAGAATAAAATTCAAAGAAATGTAACCACTGGGTGGAATTTAGAGGTTGTTTTTTCCAGATAGTCTAATTTAAAGTTCAGAAGACTGACCTCCAAAATTTTTTTAAAGGCCAAACTCACACTCCAGCTTCTAGAACTTGCCCACTCCACCTGTCAATATCAGAGTATCATTCAAAGAGAAAGTTCTTCCCTGGACCCTGCGACTGTGAATAGGTACCAGCACTGTCCTCAGAAGAGGAAGGCTTTGGATCTCCACACATCCCCCTGAGCATTCAAGTACTGCAGGTCCTCACTGACAAAAGGCACTTCCCACAAGAGGATTGGGAAGCAGAGGCCAGTGTCTTTCTCCTATGAGTTCTCATACCAGCTGATTCTTCTTTCCCTCCTCTTCCTTTGCTTTGTTCAGTAACTCCCTTTCTTCAAGAAATAACAGATGAAAAGATATCCATGAACATTGATCACTTTATTCCTTGAGGCTACTTTCCCTTGGAAGATTCTCAGCTGCAAAGGTAAGGGCCAGACCAGTGTTCCTGTTGCGTTCTTACACTAGGAACAAAGGGAAACAATGATTCTGACTGTTTCTACCATTAAAATAAGATACAGTCTTCACCATCAGAAGGGGAAAGCATCCCTAATATGGGATGGTCTAGTATGTGAGAAGTTTCTAAGAAATTATAGCTGATCTTAGGGATGTCTTCTGGCACAGCTAGAAAAGTGAAGCCATAAGACCGACATTCAGCACAGCATCTATTTGTGAATGGCTAGCATCTTTGAAGAAGCTCAGTGTGTGATGGATTTCTAAGATGTGCCCAATTTTGAGTGTACTGCTCTTACCATATAATTACTTACATATAAGCAATTACTGGCTATCTTTCTTTTTAGCCCACTAGCTTTAGGATGGCTTTTATTTATAGATTTCTAATACTGTCCTGATTTTCCAACGAAGGTAATATAGGCACGGTACTCAAATAAAATTCTAATTATAATTTCAGAAATGAAAGAAAATATCATCAAAATGGCTAGCTAGTAAAATAAGATAAATTCTAACAGCTTGGTTTTAAATTAAAACATACACATTGAGCCTATGTAACATTGTGAACTATGAAAAAATCACAATCATCCAAGAGCACACTCATTCACTGATATTAAAATATTATTGACATTAAAGTCTATTCTCAGATCTGCTAGGCTTAATGTACAGTAATCTAAAGTGTGTTGAATAAATGAAAAAATTACAAAGCTGTTTTTATGTCAGCTATGATGGCACACACCTTTAGTCCTGACACTTGGGAAGCAGAGGCAGGCAGATCTCCATGAGTTCCAGTCCAATCAGAGGAGCATAGTGAGACGCTGTCTCACACACACACACAAAGGCAAAAGCAAACAAACAAAGCGCCCTGCTTTCATTTACAGCATCAGTACTATATCTAAAAAGAAAACATTTCTTTTCATGGCAACACAAGCTCACTTCAATTCAGAGTGAAAAGAATTGCTAGGAAAACACTTGCTGGTCTCCTTTTACTGAAGCCTTCATTTATTTTAGGTCATCCAACAACGTATGGTTTGACTGTCAAACAAAAAACTTAGTCAAAATAAACAAATAATCCAGAAGGACCACACTTGCGAAGATACTCAATTCTTGCACCTTACTTCTGCTTTTCCTGTTGCTGTATTCAAAAGTAACTGCACCTATAAATATACCTTGACATTTTACATAAAGCATCCTTTTACAGAAACTTAAAAAGCAATTTAAGTAATGGCATGATCTTAAAAAAAAAAAAATCACTGAGTAAAAATAACTGCCTGGGCCCACTGTACCTTTACCTAGGAATCTGTTACCGTTAATAAACTATAAAATCATTACCAAATCTTGTGTTTAAATATTCTCTTTCAAGACTCAGTTCCTTAAAATTAATTAAAAATGTTTATACGAGAACAAAAGCAAAGTTCTTTTAGCAAACAGTTGTTAACTTAAAACGAGACAAAGCACCTTACTCCCCTTGGGAGAACGAAACCTTCCCTGTGCAATGAGACCTCCAACACCGCACTTGTGTGGAGTACTACCAACTTTAACAGGAATGGCAACCGGCTCTGGAGCCCATGGAACTGGTTTGCACCCATTAGTCAGCCGTATTTCCCCTCAAGTTCTCTTCAAAGCCTTTCACCCAAACACAAGTATTAGTAAGACAATCTCTCGGACATTTTTAAATAAACTAAACAAGAAGTATAAACATTGCTCCAACACAGCTTGTGCAGTGTCTGGAGTTTACTCTTTTATTTTGTCACTACCCCAGTTTTACATCAGTTTTGCTACTTAGTAACAGCTCAGGCCAAAATACACCTAAGAGGACTCACCTCAAAACTAAGAACGGAGGCCGGGCGGTGGTGGCGCACGCCTTTAATCCCAGCACTCGGGAGGCAGAGCCAGGCGGATCTCTGTGAGTTCGAGGCCAGCCTGGGCTACAGAGCGAGATCCAGGAAAGGCGCAAAGCTACACAGAGAAACCCTGTCTCGAAAAACCAAAAAAAAAAAAAAACTAAGAACGGTAAAACCCCAGACATTGTTTGTGCAAGAGAGGGTGTGTTCTTACACAGATAATCAAGAACCCAAACCTGTCAGGACCACACAGCTAAAGTCAGAAGGCTCTACAATGTTCTACCACAGAAACATGTACAGAAACACCAAGCAAACTAACGTGGCCAAAAGTGACCTACTTTGCAATCTGTGAATCCATGAATACCCAGGCAAATAACAAGATAATGAAGAGGGCCACCACCCTGGCCCTCAAAATCTCATAAGCATATAAAGGATACAATTAGTACTGTACAATGAACTTTAAGATATGATTGTGTCTAGACTCACAAGTATCCAACTTTAGGTTCATCTCAACATTTGAGTTACCAAGAAAAGAAATCAAAATTCACTCACTTTATATAGTATCTTGCACCTTCAAAAGTATATGCCTCTTCCCAGCCGGTGGGTAAATCTAAAAAACACACATTTCAATTAGTATTACTTCAGTGGGACTGCAAAATATGCTTAAACCCATCTTACCTGTCTTCAGGATTACCTACATTCATTTAAGGAGGTGTCTATCCCAAATCTCGACTCGCCAAATCAATAGTGATTATTACAAATTAAAAATAAAACATTATTTGGAAGATGACAATTCAAATGTAAAGCCACCAAGAAAGTCTCAGCAATATTAGAGGTGACCTGACATGATTATTCCCTTTAATGATCAGGGTGGAAAAGGAATATGTTCTGGCACTCCCCCCCCCCACAAAGTAAGTCTTCTAAATCCAGGTAAAATACCCATCACTGATTGCCAAAAACCCCAAACAGGAAGCACTTTGCATTTTTAGGTATATTCTGTCTATTTAAAAAATGTGTTTTTCAGTGGCATAACCAAATTCATCTAGGGTTTCACCTAGTATGAAAACTCAAGAGCTTAATGAGTGGAAAACTGACTGAATACTGACACACTGTGTTTCAGTACACTTGACCTTAAGAGATGTGAAGTTTCACGAGTAACGATGTTGGGAATGATTCAGGTGAATGACTGTATCTTTATGTGCCACATGGTGCTTATGATGACAAGCGGTTTGGACTTAATCATAACCCATCTCCAAAATGAAGTCATGGATGTGTGCACAAAACCGGAGCCCAAGCAAAGTAAAGCAAACCAAAATAAATAAAATCACATCAGTGAATAAAATATTTCTGGCATGTGACTGTTATTCAATCTGTGAGAGTAATTAGAAGACATTGGTGTCACAAATAACCCAAATAAGCAAGAAATAATGACACAAAACGACTGGGTTCAGTTACTTTAATCCCATATTGTCTTCCATGAAATAATCTCGTCCATATCCACAAAAGCAATGAGACTATCAAAGTTGCAGTATGTATATAAAATAGGCTGAAGCTAAAGACTGCACCGGGAGTTAGGAAACATGACGGTTTATTAGTCAGAAATGCCCTAAAAATGTAACCTCATCACGCTTGCTACAGCAGCCTTCCCTTTCCTCCTCCACGTTTTTGCAAATTTGGACACATTATTAGTCACTTCACCGAACTCCAGCGTTTGACAGAAAAGGCAGGCTTGTTCACCCTTCTGGCAACTTTAATAGGAGATTCTCAGAACCTCGGAGTTGGAGAGAAAAGTACTGAAACCCGCCTCACCTTCGACCCAAACTGTTCTCAAGCCTTTGCACTAGCCTGGAATAGAGGCGGGCCGGCAAGAGAACACTGTTACGTTACAGGCAAACAAGTTGGGCGAATGTAAACAAAGAATGACAAAAGAAAGCCAGACCAGCACTAAAACACCCTCCTCCAGCTCAACTCACGCTTGACATTCAAGAAAGCTATCAAAGCAATCCGTGATGCGTCTCCCCGCGGAACTGGGGCCCGAATGCCCCCACGCGGGACCGCCCTGGCTCGCCCACCGCCTGCTGGTGGTACGTGGAGCCTAGCTGCGGCTGCCGGGGACTTTTGAGCCCAGATCACTGGCTGCAGCGCCCGCTCCAGTGTCCTGACTCGGGCTGTTCCTCCGGTAGCAGGAGAAGACGCACCGGCGTTTGGGTCACGGGAAGGGCTGGGGGGGGGGGGGGGTACCCAGCACCCCTAACTCCTCCATCAGTCACCTACCCACAAGTCCCACCTAGGAGAAGTAGGAGGTGGAGGAGGAGGAGGAGGAAGCTGCTTGGCAGAAGGCAGTTCTCTGGGGAGCGGGGCGAAGATGCAGGACCACCTCACCGCGGGGGTGCTCGGGTACGGGGAGCACCGAGGGGGAGCGGGTGAGGACACCCTAAAGGGTGCTGGGGGCTGAGACGGGGGCGATCCGGGAGAGAGGGGCGTCGGCCGTCCTCGGGGGGCGTCGGGGCAGGGATGGGGACCGGGGCGCAGGAAGGGGGCGCCGTCTCCAAGTGCTGATGGAAAGGCGGAGAAGAAAGGCGCCCCGGGACTCACTCGCGCGGAGCCCGGAGCACCTCCAACCCCGCCAGGTGGCCGTGAGCCGCAGCCCCGGCTCGCCCTACCTGTGCTCTGCCGCCGGTGCCCGGTGACCACGGCCTCGCCGGTGACCGGGTGCAGCCAGGTGGTGCTCTTGGCCTCCTCGCTGCAGGGGAAGAGAAGGGACAGGCGCTGAGCGGCGTGAGGGGCGACCCACGGGGCCCCCGGCCCGCTGGCTCCCGCCGCCCCTCGGCCGCCCCGCGGCACCTCCCCCGCCCGCTCACTTGATGAAGAAGACGCGGCCGCCCCTGGTGATCCCGTACGTCCAGGAGCGCGGCAGCGAGCAGATCCACTCCAGGTTCAGGTCGGCCGCCATGTCTGCCGCCCGCCCGGCCGCCGCCGCCGCCGCCGCCGCCGCCGCCTTGTGCTGCCGCCGCCGAGGAAGGAGGGCGCGAGCGAGCGAGCGAGCGAGCGAGCGGAGCGCAGGGCGCGCGGCCCGGCCCGAGCGCGCCCCCGCGGCCGCCCTACCCCCTCGGGCGGCGCCCTCCCCGCCGCCCCGGCTGAGTCCGGCCCGCGTCGCCGCCCCTCGGCATCCTCCGCGGCCGCCCGCCGGCCCGCCCGCCGGCCCGCCCGCCGGCCCGCGCTGCGCTGCGCTCGGAGGCTGGGCGAAGCGGCGCCGCGCCCCCGCCAAAGCCCTCCCCCGCGCCCCGCCCGCGCCGCGCCAAGGTTCCGGGGTCGGGTCCCGCCGGCGCCCCGAGGGCTCGGCTCCCAACCCGAGCTGTTTTGCAACCGCTACTGCCTAGCCCCGGGCTTCTCAGAGAGACGCGAGGCTCTGCAGGAAGGCTGCTCTCAGGAAGGGTTTTTCTGGTGTGTGGCGTGCCAGATATCATCGGAGGGTCCACGAGTGAATGCCGACCGGTGAAATGGGACTGACTCAGACTTGAGGGTTGTTTTTTTTTTTTTTAATTTTAACCCCCTTTTCTTCCTAGGCTCCTGAGTCATATAATAATTTAGAAAAACTTGCCTTTTCCTCTTCCATTCCTAAAAAGATTCACTTGATTATCAACGTGAATTTCTATTCTCCAATCTCTCTCATTTATTACAATAGCAACTTACTTTACGGAGTCCTTGGGATGGTGGACATTAAAATCCCAACAACCCTGTTAGAATTATGATCGTCCCCATTTCAGAGAGGAGAAAAAAGAAATGTGAAGGAACAAAGGTCATTGCGCCGGGGGTTATGGTAGAAAGTGGCAAAGCCTGGATTCGAATTGCCTGTAGGCTCTCAAGATGCTCATATGACTATGTGGCTGCATAGTATTTTTTTTTTTTAATGCCTTGACATCCCCCTCCCCTTGTTCTTTGAACAAAGGAAGAGTTCACTACAAGTGAGACCTCCCTTGGCACCAGTTGAGAGCACTATGCTTGCTTCTTACTGTCCCTGATCCTTCATCACACTTGGAATTGTTTCTACGGCTTTGCAGCAAATGACTCATCCCAACAGGAGACACAGTTCAATAATAATAGTACAACTTGGCGTTCTCACAGCACCTTTTTTTTTTTTTCCCTGACCAGTTTTGGGTGCTTCTGAAGCATTATCTCATTCATCTTCCCAGTAACTGAAATAAGCAAATGGTCTTTTTCATCCTGTAAGGAAACTAGGCACAGAAAGGATGAATGCCCTTGACCAAAGCTCCCGAGAATGCATTTTCATTGTCCCCCCCCCCCCCATCTCCTGATTCCCCAAGGCCATACGTCTCTGGTGAAATGGAGACTGCAATTACTGCTATAATTTCCCTGTCCATCTGCATACACAGGAGGAAAAAAATATCATCACTGTAATGTTTTCTCTTCTGGGTTCCTTTGTATTCTGCTCCTTCATTTCGCTCCTTATTACTTCTTGACATCTTATCTCCTGCCCAGTCTCTGGAAAATATGTATTTTTTTAAAATCAATGAATAGCTAGTAGGAAATGTCCCACATTAGCATCAGTGGTCACTGGCACAGCACTGTAAGAATATCAAGAGCTGTTGACTTTCTATTCTGCTATCATTACAGACTTAAAACTCTCCTAAATACCACAATGGCTTTATGGGTCTAGTGCTTGTTAGTTGAGGATCTGGAAGTTTCCATCCTACTTAGAAGTCTCTAAGTTGGCTTTGTGCTGTGCTGGGATTCTGTTGAGCTCTGAATCTTTTGATATTGCAAGATGCATTCATAGAAGGCATATCCCAAAAAGCAAAATAGATTCACTAATATATCTTTAAAAATCACAACCAAGGGTTAAGGCTGTAGTTCACTATAGAGTACTTACTCACATGCTCTAGGTTTAATCACCAGCTTCAGGGTGGGGGAGGTAGAGAGAGGGAAGAGAAGAAAAGGGAAGACATTCACAGTACTCAAACACTGATCTAGAATCTCTGATTTGTTTTGCTTTTTGTTTGTTGAGACAAGGTCTCACTGTATAGCCCTGGCTGGCCTGGAATTTGCTGTGTTGACCAGGCTAGCCTCTAAATCAAAGAGATTTGCCTATCTCTGCCTCCAGAGTCCTGGAACTTACAGTGTACACCACCACTCCCTGAGTAATCTAGAATCTTAAAAATAATTCTATAATATGTCCTCAAGTTTAGGAAAATCAGCAAGTAAAAAACTTAGTGATGTATATACAAAGTGAGACAGGCTTTGGATTAGGGTAAATAATAGCTAATATGACCTTGAGTGATAGTAAAAGCAGCTTCATGGGTTACAATGCTGAGTACTCTAATTTCTCACCTTTAATGGGCAAAATTTTTATTTTCTTTAAATCTTCCTAAAATGCCCTTTCTATGACCATTCTTTGTATCAGGTCTGTTTGATCTTGCTTGTGTGTCTGTGTGACTTCCCTGTTGGAAGGTAGGAATCATGCCTTTTCCTATCGCTGAGTCTCCACAGCCTTGAGTCAGCTCTGGGATCATCAGTAGTTTAATTTTCTTCCTGATGCCTCAACCCCTCAATGGAGTTATTATCCAATAATATATCCCCTTTTATCACCTTACACCTCTGCAGAACTGAGTCAGACCTAACTCATATCCAGTGTCTGCTTTTTATTGCCTTTCTTCATATTTCCAGCCTGTGAGACTATTTGATATCTTATTTCATGAGTTTGTCTTTTGAGAAGAACCATCCTGTGACTATTGCTACCTCAAAAGAAGAGGAGGCTTAAAAGTCCTGAGGAAAGAGCCAGTGACTACAGGAACCCACGTGATGGAAGGAGAAACCAACTCAAGGTTGCTGTCCCCTGACCTCCACATGCACTTTGACAGTCACACCTCCCCAAAATAAATAAATCTAAAAAAAAAAAAAAAGTAAGTACTGAGATAAACTAAAAATAAAATCACCCTTCTCATTCACAGAGGACAATCCTTGATCTTAAAGAACACAACAAAAAAGCCAAAACCAAAAACCCCAAACCTAAGATTGCTTCCTAAAATGTTTGAAAGAAAAGAGAGCAAAGTGAAGTCTTGGAAAACAACAGATTCGTGTGATGCCTCAGTGGTCAAGGGAGCTCTCTGCCAGGCCTGAAGGCCTGGGGTGTAGCCCCGCACCCACTTGGTGGAAGGTCAGAACCTGCGCCTCCAATCCCCCGACCTTCTTATATGGGCTGTGGCACAAACACCCACTACCCCTCTACCCCCGACACAATAAGTAAATAATATATGAAATTAAAAACAAATTCATTTGCTTCCCTTTAGAAACCTTTAAAAACCATTTATTTATTTTCATTTTACATGTGTGAGTGTTGTACCTGCCATGTGAGTAAATGTGCCGTATGCATGCCGTATCCACTGAGACCAGAAGAGGGTGTCAGATGCCCTGAAATTGGAGTTACAGACATTGTAAGCTGCTTTGTGGGTGCTGGGAATTTAACCCGGGTGCTCTTAACCACCAAACCATCTCTCTAGCCCCTGCTTCCCTTTTTAAAGGGGATTTAAAAAAAAAAAAAAGAGTTCTAGAAAGCAAAGAAAGAGCTCATGAGAGAGAAGTTCTTTTACTGTCAAGAAATACCTACTACTCACATATACTGTCATTTATTAAACTCTAATAAGGGGGCCCGGGGCACTATAGCTCAGTGGTAGAGCCTTTGCCTGCCATTCACGAGAAGGCCCTGGTCCTTACAAAGTCTACCAACAAAATTTGATGCTATGTATTTTGTTACATCATTGGTTCAGACTCAAGAATATTGTAAGTAGTTCCTGGAACTAGTACCAGTGTAAGGTGGAATACATCAGGAAGGGTCTGAGATGAAGGGCAAAACACTTGGGCCCTAACTAGCCAAATGAAAATGCAGACAGAAGGGGTGGAGCCTGAAAGTCTGCATCAGTGAAGAACTGTAGGATCTGCAAGCCAATTTATTAGGGATTTCTTTCCTAAGAAGCAAACTGGTCAGGGATGGGCTTACTGTTCAGTTGATTCTGTGCTTTTTTGTAGAATGCATGAAACCCTGGGTTCAAGCCTCAGCACCCAAAAAGCTGTTTGCAGTGGGGCATGCCTATAATTCCAGCACCTGGAAGGTACAGGCAGGAGAATCAGGAGTTCAAGGGAGATGGGGGAGGGGACTCTGAATTCAGGAGTTCAGGTCATCCTTGGCTACATAGAGAATTCAACGGCAACCAGGGAAACTGGAGACCTTGTTTCATTTTAAAAAGGTGTGGGGGGGAGTTAAAAAGAACTGGATAACAGTTACAGTTAAAATTATTTCACTCATTCAAAAACCATATATAGTAAGCAGCCTTCCCATGTGCCAGCAATCTTGCTGGAAGATAGGAATTAAAAGGCTTGGAGAGGAGGAAGCCGTGCTGGAGAGCTGGCTCGTTAGTTAAGAGCGCTGACTGCCTTTCCAGAGGACTTGAGTTCTGTTCTCAGCACCCCTGTGGCAGCTCACAACTGTCTGTAACTCCAGTTCCAGGGGACCCGGTGCCCTCTTCAGGTACCAGGCACATACGTGGCACACCGACATACATGCAGATGAAATACTACCTTAGAAGAAATAAAAATAAAAAGCTGGACGTGGTGGTGCACACCTTTAAGCCAAGCTCTTAGAAAGCAGAGGCAGCAGGGGCTCTGATTTCAAGGACAGCTTTGTCTACACAGCAAATTCTAGGCCAGCCAGGGCAATACAGTGAGACCCTGTCTGGAAACAACACAAAGCTATACTTCAGTGGATGAGCAATCATTATTTTGGTGTTTTGAGTCGGAGTCTCAGTCTGTAACTTTGACTGACTTTGAACTTGAAATGATCCTCTCTCCTTAGCCTCCTGAATGATGGGCAATTATCTTCAAAACCTGTGTGTGGTGACAGACTTCTAATTGCAGCATCTTAGTATTGGAGGCAAAAGGATCAGAAGTTTAAGCAAGTGCAGGCTGGCCTGGGCTACTGTCTCAGTTACTGTTTCAAATGAAGGCTAGCCTGGGCTACTGCCTCAGTTACTGTTCCATGTGCAGGCTGGCCTGGGCTACTGTCTCAGTTACTGTTCATGTGCAGGCTAGCCTGGGCTACTACTGCCTCAGTTGCTGTGAAGAGACACCATGACCATGGAAACTCTTATAAAAGAAAGCATTTAATTGGGGCTGGCTTACAATTTCCGAGGTTTAGTCCATTATCATGGTGGGAGCACCACAGCAAACAGCAGACAGGGTACTGGAGAGGTAGCTGAGAGTTCTCCATCCAGATCTGCAGGCAGTAGGAAGACAGAGACACTGGACCTGGCTTGGGGTTTTTGAAAACCTCAGAGGCCACTTCCAGCGACACACTTCCTTCAACAAAGGCCACACCTCCTAATCCTTTCAGATAGTGCCACATCCTGGTGACAAAGCATTTAAATCTGGGAGCCTCTGGGGGCCATTCTCATTCAAACAGCCGCAGCTACATAAGACTCTGTCTCACAAACAAACAAGAAAGAATAACAAAGAATATCTTGAAGGAGCTTTCATCTGAGCCCCTGAACTTGTTCAAATTAAAGACTTTTTTCTTGCTGTGCATGGTGGCACATGCCTTTAAGCCCAGCACGTGGGAGGCAGAAGTCAGCCTGGTCTACAATGCAAGTTCTAGGACAGCGATGGCTACACAGAGAAACCCTGTCTCTAAATACCAAAACAAAAATCCAAAACACTTTTTTCTTTATGCTGGACAACAAAGCTCCAAAGCTCCAATTATCTACTTCTGTTATAGGTACACACGGTTTGGGAGAGCTCTGTTGATGCTGGGAATAGAACCTGGGTCCTCTGGAAGAGCAGCCAGTTAACAGCTGTTAACCACCTAGTCATTTCTCTATCCCCAACACAGTTATTAATTTTTTAAAGTACACATTGCCTTTTTGTTTGTTGGTTTTGAAACAGGGTCTCCATGTAGTCTCAGTTGGCCTGGAGTTGACAGGACAGCTGAGGATTATCTTGAATTCCTGACACTGGCATTCAACTTCTGTCTGCAAGGTATTGCTTTCTTAGATAAGCTCTATTCCCCATGTCCATTTCCTCATGTCTGCTACAGCTGATGAGCCTCTCAGCCCCTCACTGCTCAAGTCAACAGGCTCTCCTGCAGGCTGTACATTTTCTCAGCTCCGTGCTTCCAGAATTTCCTGCTAGACTGCCAAGGCCACCACACTTTTTTGAAGCCCCCTCTTCTGGGTTTTATAACACCACTTCCTTGCGTTTCTCCTCCTGTTCTCTTGGCAATCTCTCTCAAAATTGGTTCTGTAGTCCATCTGCATCGGGTATTTAAAGTTGTTTCAAGATGGATTCCTGAGGGCTAGGGGGATGGCTCAGTGGGTAAAGTGCTTTCTGCACGAGCATGAGACCTCGAGTTTGAATCCTCAACACTCGTGTGAAAACTGAGGCATGGCAGCATATGTCCTGTAATCCCAGAGCTGGGACTAAAACCAGCACATTCCTGGGACTTACTGGAAAGACAGCCAAAGGCTTGGTATGAGAGGCTGTCTTAAAAACTAAAGCGGAATATGACTGAGGGAAACCACCAACATCAACCTCCTGCCTCCACATGCACACACACACACACACACACACAAACAAATGTACGCGCACGCGTGCATGCACCTATCAACCAGGACTAGGGTTATTAGGGTTAGACCAAGGATGCAGGATTTAAACAGCACTTTGGTGATTCTTATATACACTAATGTCTGAGACCCATTGCTCAGTAAGATCATCATTCCTAAATCTGTATTTCTACCCTAGACCTCTCCTGTAATCTATTAACCATATCTCAGAATTTCTTTTAGACATAGTTGTTAAATACTTCAAACTCAGCATTCTAAATCTAAGTCACTTTTCCTTCAAATACACAATTCCCATCCTTTTAGTGACTGTCAGAAGCATAGAACCAAATTCCCACATCAGGAACTTCAAAATTGTGCCCCCCAACAACTTGTCCCCTCTATCAATACGATCTTCCTAAAATAAATATCTGAGTATGTTTCCTTCTTGCTTAAATTGTCTTGTGGCACCAAGGGCTTAAAGGATAAAATCCCAAGACAGTTGCTTATCATTTGGAGGACTTCCTAATCTGAGCTCTGCCCAGCTTACATGTTAGCTATACAGACTGTTCTACCAAACACACCAGACTTTTTCAAGTCTCTGTGTGTGCTCTTCAGTCCCTCTTCCTAGTTTACCTGACGGTCTCCTGCGGATGTTTAAATTCCTTGATTATAAGTTACTTCAGGACTGGGAGATACAGCTCAGTTGGTAGAATGCTTCTCCAGCATGCAACAGAGCCCGCACATCCCTTCAAGTCCCCAATGTCACCTAAACCAGGCATGGTGCCACACACACACACACAATCCTAGCACTCCACAGGTGGGCCAAGAGGACCTCAAGTTCAAGGCCATCCTTTGCTACACAGATCCAAGTTCAGCCTGGACTACTATTATCTTGTCTCAGACAAAAAAACAAAAAAACAAAACAAAAACAATAAAACAAAGATGATCCTCTAGGGACAACCTAGCTTCCTACTCCTTCCATCGTACTGCCATGTGGCGGTCTCTACTGGATTGATAGAGTAATCTGCATCCCTTTCTCCTCTTGAAACTTCCTAGATTGAACACTGTATTTATCCTTAGCAGCTGTCATTCAGGAAATGGTAAATGAATAAATACTGTGATGCATTTCCATTGTGCTCTGTATTGCAATGCATTTCATCGTTGATATTTATTTCTGTTTGTGTTACTGCAACTTGCCATGAGTCATACTGCTAGCCTTGCTTGGATTTAGCCCTCTCTTAGCCTTTTATAGACTATCCCGTGTAGAATGGAAAAAAAAATGGCAGAGACCCAAGAGCAGCATAGCAGTGTATGAAAACAGCTGCTTCTCCGACACTGTCTACCTGACTTGAAGAATACTGAAGATTTGTAGCCATTTTGAATGACACATTGAAGAATAGAAAGAGTTTCATGCTTAACTCATTAAAGAGATCCATAGAGGCTTTCTTTGAGAAGAAATTCTTCCTAGAGCAAGTGATATTGGTTAAAAAAATACATAGTACCTAAAAAATTTAAATACTACAGTTGAGGAAGCTGGACAAAAAAACTCAGTAAATTTAAAACCACTAAAGACATATGTGGCCATCAGAGACACAAGTGATGCTGTGTTAATGAGTTTCACATTGCTAGAGTGAAAGTTCCTCAGACAATTGACCAATGTTATGGTTGCAACGTTAATGTCCCCAGAAGCTCATGTGTTTGAACACTTGGTCTCCAAATGGTGATGTTACTATTTTAAAAAATGATTTATTTTTATGTGTATGTGTGTGGTTGAGTGCCCCATGTATGCCTGAGGAGCCAGAAGAGGGTATCAGATCCCCTGGAGCTGGAATTTTCCCATATGACATTCAGTTTTATAGAAAATTATATATGTTCATGTTTATATGTATGCATTTACTCTTTAACCAATCTCCTTAATTTCCAACTCAATGGTTAGTTCAGTTATCTGTGGCATTATATAACTAATAATCTAAAATAGATTATCTGTAGATAATTGTCATATAAAGTCCAAAATAAGAAAAATGTAATGCCAGTGCAATGTTTTTACATTTTCATGGGCTCAGTGTTTGTGCCTAGTTTGTATTCAACAATATTTAGCAATTGAATGAATCACAAAATAACAGCACACAGTGATGGAGGGGGTGATGAGGCCTCTTAACAAAGCTCTTCTGTTTTGTTGTGGTTTGATTTTTTTTTTTTCCAGTGGAAGGTAGGGGTGGAGGGATATTGAACTCAGTGCCTCACACAAGAGCTCTGCCACTGAGTCAGACCCCAGCCCCAGGTTTTCCTATTTTGGATTCACTTGTTTTACAGCTGATCACTTGTGGATTCAGAAGTGTCTTGGCAGTTGAATTTCTAATCTGAGAAACATTGGTGTTTGACCTAAGAAAATTGAGAAAAAGCTATGAATAATTACAAAAGGAAATGTGAGTTGTTTTACAATGAAAAGGACTGAGAATATTGTATCACTTCACGGTTCACTCTCTACAGTGCTGTATTGGGTAAGAGGCAAGGACTGGGTGAAAGCCTTGCGTTCTGGAGACTGTCCTCCCAGATTGTGTGAGCAGACATCTAGGGAAGAGCAGGAGTCAGAGAGCCAGCATGCTGTTTCAAAAGTATGTCATTCTGAGCCCAACTGTACAGTTGTAGAGTGGATAAAACTCACACTGTGTAATTTCTACTAAGACATTTTAAGGGAGTTAATTATTATTATTATTATTATTATTATTATTATTATTATTATTATTATTTGCAGTCGTGATCAAAGAATTATTTTCAGATGATATAGTGGTCATAGCATTTATCATTGACAAAATACACTTAATTCTAAGTTTGGCAGTGATATTTAGCATAATCAGAAAATTGGATGAGATTCTGTCTCAGAGTTTCTGTTGCTGTGAAGAGACATCATGACTACGGCAGTTCTTATAAAGGAAGATCATTTAATCAGAGTGGCTTACATTTTCAGAGGCTCAGTCCATTATCATCCTGGTGGGGAGCATGGCAGTGTGCAGGCAGACATGATGCTGGCTACATCTTGATGAGCAGGCAACAGAAAGTAGACTGAGATACAGGGTGGTATCTTGAGCACATGTGAGACCTCAAAGGCCGCCCCCACAGTGACAGACTTCCTCCAACAAAACCACACCTGCTCCAACAAGGCCAACCAACATAGATTCTAAATGTTGATAAGTTTCACTTGTGTTCATAAGCAAAAAACACATGCTAAATATTTTGATAGGGGGTTGGAGAGATGGCTCAGTGGTTAAGAGCACTGGCTGCTCTTCCAGAGGAAGAGGTTCAATTCCCAGCACCCAAATGGCAGTTCACAACTTCAATACAATGCACATAAAATAAAGTTAAATAAATAAATTTTTTTTGATAGTTGGCAAAGTTTTTTGTATACTATTATTCTACGGCATCTTTGTTATGTTGGCTTAGAGACCCTGCATTTGTAATTTTTTTATTTATTAAAAATAATTCAGCTGGGCAGTGGTGGCATATGCCTTTAATCCCAGCACTTGGGAGGCAGAGGCAGGCATATCTCTGAGTTCAGGTCTGCTGGTCTACCGAGCGAGTTCTACGACAGCCAGGGCTACACAGAGAAAACCTGTCTTGAAAAAACAAAAAACAAACAACAACAAAATTTAGCCAGGCATGATTGTTCATAGTTTTAATCATTGTAGTTGAGAGTCAAAGACAAGGATCTCTATGAATTCGGGGCCAGCCTAGTCTAAAGAACAGGCTCCAGTCCAGCCAGGGTTACATATTGAGATCTTGTCTCAAAAAACAAAACAAAACAACAGAAAGCAAATAGCAAACATTTTTCATGAATCTAATTCTATATGCATATATCAATCATATACTAAGCTAGAGAGAGAGAGGGAATATAAAAATTCAGATTTTGGCCCTTTAAGGCATTAAAGTCAAGTTTGGATGAGAAAAAGTGGGGAAGACAGAAACAGATAATTATGGTATGTGCAGTAAATGCGATGATACTACACAAGCTGGTCGATGGAAGCTCATAAGAAGGGCTGTCTGCTGGCAGCTGTGGGAGGTAGTGTTTAGAGAGCCCATCCTAGAGAGTGTGACACCTGGTCCTGTGGTTAATTACCAGTATTTCTATGCATAGTACTTGAAGTCAGTAAATCACACCATGAGCTCACTCCTTTCTCTTCCAGCTCACTCAGGGTGTTGTCTCCAAGAAGGAGGTCTGGGGCCATGCATGGCAGAGTTTGTGTTTGCCTCCGTAGCTCAACTTCACTATTAGATCCCTTTTGAGGTTTAGTTGAACACACTGATGCCTAAATTAAACAGTTCTCAGGCTCCTTGTACCTAGACGAGAGGCCTGGGCTTGGGTTCAGATATAGGAAAACTGAGAAAAGACTGGCAGGTTAAGGGAAGTCTCCTCAAAAAGTAGCGGAGAAGTACCTAGTCCCACTGCTCTCCCTCTGCCGGCCCTCGGTACCTGAGTGCATGACTCTAGCTCCATCTCGGATGATGAAGACAAGGCTCACCTCCTGAGGGTGAGAGAACAGAGGTTGGGTGTGGCAGGCCACAAGAACTTCCAGCATCAAGGCCAACACAAGAGTTCTCAACTCCAGAATTCCAAAGATGGAGAAATCATTTATTTTGACAAAGCGATCTTGTCTGGGGGACATTGGCTGCTCCCACTGAACCCAGCTTTACCTGGTCAGTCATGATATTTCCTCATTCACTAGTTCTTACCAAAATGCTTAGCATCTGTTATGCACTCACAATATTTTTCCTGAATGAATGAATCCCTACACATACGTTAAAAAACACGTGCAAAATCGGCTGCATGCTACAGTGACTCCTGATAGGTTTCTTAGATGAGCTAGATGTTCTCAGTGCTTGCCCTGTTCTGAGAGCAAGACAGACTGCTGTAGAAGCTATGTACTTAATTCTTCTCTAAAGATCATGATTGATAGCTTTTTACATTTATATGTATGTATTTATTTATTTAGCCCACTGAGTCCTGTTAGTTAGGACTAATTAGGTTAGTCCTGACCTAGTATGCATGGGTGTGTGGTTATTCACTGGGATCCAGGAACTCTACTAGTGTCTGTGCCTCCAAAGAAAAGTGACTATCACCAGCAGTTATTAACTGCCAATGGCTCCTCAGATAGAGGCAGGGGCCATAGAACACCCCCTCCCCGCAACTCGGTGCAGGAATTTTCTCTTTGATTTTTTTTTTCAAGACAGGGTCGCTCTGTGTAGCCTGGGTAGTCCTGGAATGCACTATGTGGTCTGGACTGGCCTCTGACTCACAGAGATGTGCCTACCTCTGTCTCTGCTGGGACTACAGATGTGCGCCACCACTGTCTGGCCTGCTCTTTGATATCTTAATTGGAACTGTAGTAACCAATAGTTAGTTGAGCTGGGTGTAGTGGTACTTGCTGATACAATAATGCTGAAGAGACAAGGGCAGGAGTGCCAGGCCAGCCTGGGCTGTCTAAACCTTTGGGCCAGTGAGCTAGCTCAACAGACACAAGTGGTTATTGTTTAAGCTGAATATCTGCATGTGATCCCAGAACACATGGTGGAAGGAGAAAACAGCCTCCCTAAAGATTGTCTTCTGACTTCCAAATGAATACAATGGGATGTACGTACACACACACACACACACACACACACACACACACACACACACACACAAGAAAAGCTTAAGAAGGTCAGTCTTCCAAGTCACCACACTACTCTATAGTCTCTACAGACTGCATTTTGTCAATATGTTATTGCATTATTGTAAACAGAAAACAGAACTGACAGAAAAGTCAAAACAAAACAGATTCTTCCAGAAACTGTGCCCCGAAAGATGAAAATACTGTGGTTACCTCTGTCTACCCAACCCTCAGGGTCTGCAACAGAATACCAACAGTTGCCGTGTTATCCAGTCTTCCCAAACATATCCTCACCATTCACAATTTCCAACAGGAAAGATGATATTGTCAAGGAGAGTTATATCATATGGTCTATCCTATCTGTAACGAAGTCCAAGTGGTAAACATTTAAACAACATCTTAAAAATGCTTCCCAGTAGTTTCATTCCATTGCATGACAATGCCTTTTTATTAAACATTTGAAGATGTAGCAAAAAGCGTTAGACTCAGAGATCTCAGCTCTAACATCTTGAAATAGCTTGAACTGCTCAGATAGAAATGCTTTAAAATAGAGATGGCATTTTTCTGAAGGCGAGAAGAAGGAAAGGTAATTTACATTAGTAGTAATTTGCATGCTGTTCTCATCTCTGGGCAGCTTGCTGTGGTTTTTTTTTCCTCCCTCTGTAGTCCATCACTTATTTTCATAATGATTACTCAAAAATAAACCTGGAGTGGCATTTGTTCCTTTCTGAAATGTTGTATATAAGAATTGTCCTCTGTGAAGTATACTTAATTTGAGGATGGATAGGAGGTACTTTGGAAATGGTTTAAAGAAGAAAAAGAAAGGACTACGGCCTGGGGGCTGGGGAGACAGTTCAGTTGGTAATGTACTTGCCTTGCAAGCAGGGGGACCCAAATTCTAGCCCCCACAAAGGACCTGCAGAAAATAGTGTGGTGCTGCAGGCTTATAATTCCAGCAGTGTGGAGGGGCAGATTCAAGAGGATTCCTGCAGCTTGCTAGCCGACCAGCCTAGTTTAATTGGTGAGCTCCAGGCCACTGAGAGACCCCTGTCTCTAGGATGTGGACTATGTTCCTGAGGATGATACCAGAGATTGTCCTATGGTACACACACACACACACACACACACACACACACACACACACACACACACACACACACACACACGAGAAGGGGAGGGAGAGAGAAAGAGAGGGAAGCAGGAAGGGGGAGGGGAGGGGAAAGTAAGGGAGAGAGGGAGGGAGGGAAGAAAGGAGAAAGAGAGAAATCCAAAATATCCAAATGACTTTTTTAAGCCTTTCAGGTTTTCTGTCCCAAGCCCTCCTTATAGGAAACTGCATTTGATAATTCTCTCTTTTTAGACCTAAAGAATTTGGCATCAGAAGGAGTTTCTCTTTTCACCAGTCCTGCCTTCCTATTTCAAGGTCAATGGTTGTGGCGTCTCAGCAGCCTGTAGAAGTCAGTGCAATTCTGCGGCAGAGTTAGGGAGCTCAGGATGGAGGACACCCTGCTGGAAATGGGGTGCAGAACAGGGGCAGACGCTCTAGAGAAGCAGTCGGGAGGCCTCTCAAATTGTCCCCATCCTCTTAGGGACCTCTGCTTCTTGTGCAGCTTTCAGAAAAAACAGAGTTAAAATCGTCATGTCTTAAGTTGGCCTCATTCTCTGTATCTTCACTTGCAAAGAGTGAGTCTCAGGACGAGCACAATATGAAAATATTGGGAACTCTCTCAAAACATATTAAATATGTCAAGATGGTGACAGTGGGATATTCATTCCACAGCAGGGGCTCCCTGAGCACAGGACCCTGCTGACCACACAGGAGTCATGCTCACAAAGCAGGTCCCAACAGGTCAGACAACTTAAAATATTTGCCCAAGGGAATCAAACTGGTTAGGACCACAGCTAGTCCATGATTTCTTGTTTCTTTTCTTTTATCTTTCTCTCTACATTCCATTAGAGGCATATATATTTATTTTTCATTCTTTAATATTTATTGAACAGACTTTCTGGCAGGACTGCAGTGGGAATGAAGGAAACAAGATACAATTCTTTTTTAAAAAAGACGTGTGTGTGTGTGTGTGTGTGTGTGTGTGTGTGTGTGTGTGTGTGTGTGTGTGTATGTGTGTGTGTTCCTGCTTGCATGTCATGGCATATCTGTGGAGGTCAGAGGACAACTAGGGAGTCAGTTCTTTCTTTCCATCATGTGAATCCTGTGGATCAAATTTAAGTCATCAGGCTTGGTGGCAAACATCTTTAGTTTGTTTGGTTTAGTTTTTGGTTTTCGAGACAGGGTCTCACTCTGTAGCTGTGGCTGTCCTGAAACTCACTATGTAGACCAGACTGGCCTTGAACTCACAGAGATCTGCCTGCCTCTGCCTCCTGAGTGCTGGGATCAAAGGCATGTACCACCGTGCCCAGTGGTGGTGAACATCTCTACTGCTGAATCATCTGGAAGATCCCTAAAAAACCAATAAAAAATAAAGGATTTTTTTTATCTTAGTTGTTTAACTTTATTTACTTATTTTTATGTGTGTGAATGTTTTGCCTGAATGTACGTTTGTGTACCCTGAGTGTGCCCAGTGCTTAAGGAAGCCAGAAAAGATCATCAGATCCCCTGTAACTGGAGTTACAGATAGTTGGGAATGAACCTGGATCCGCTGGAGGAAGAGCCAATACTTTTAACTGCTGAAGCATTTATCCCGCCCTAAGACATTTGTTTTTAAAGACTGTTTTAAGTAGGGGCTTGAGAGATGGCTCAGCAGTTAAGAGTACTTACTGTTCTAGGGGGACCTGAGTGTAGCAAATTTTTTTGTTGGACTACCTTTGGACTGTCAGCTCACAAATAATGACACAGAGACTTATTATTATTTATAAAAGCTTGTCCTTAACTTAGGCCTGTCCCACTAGTTCTTATAACTTAAATTAACCTGTTTTTATTAATCTACATTCTGCCATGTGGCTCGGTTGCCTCTATTCTGTACCAAATGTCCGACCTATTCAGTGTCTTCCTGGTGTCTCCCCACCTCTCTTCTTCCTAGAGTTCTCTCTCTCCCTGGAAACCCCACCTACTCTCGCCTTCCTAGCCATTGGCTGCTCAGTTCTTTATTAAACCAATCACAGTGACACATCTTCACACAGTGTAAACAAATATGACACAACATTTTCCCCTTTTTGTCTAAATAAAAAGGAAAGGGTTTAACTCTAACATAGTAAAACTATATACAATAAGAACAATTATCAGGTAAGATTACATTCACAATGTCCAGTACATTTGTATTTGTCATATTCAGAGAAAATACTCTACTGTCTATCCTATCTTGATGAATCTAAAGTTTTATACCTAAACCATTTTATATCATAGCTTGTATTATCATCCTAAAAATATCTTTTTAGACAAGGAAAACTGTAACTATGACTACCTAGTCTTCAACCCCATCAAAGACCTGAGGAGGATATACTATTACTTGAGTAAACAGGAAGTGTGGAATAAAGGACTCCCCAAACTATAGAAACAACAGAGGTATCTGGCTGCCTAGACAGTCACCCATGGTTCCTCTGCAACATTGGGGCATCCATTATCAACTTACAGGCCTAGAATATCTGGCAGTCTTTTCTGTGAAGCATGAATTTTGAAGGACTGTCCTACCTTCTCTTGGCAAAGATCAGTAGTCACTTTCTTTGGTGTCCTGCTTGTCCAATTTGACAGCAGTTGAGGCAAGGGCAGTTTCTTGCCTAGTGGCTAACTTTGTCAATGAAAGTAAACTCCATATGGAGCTTCTTCAATGCCCATCATCCATTTTTGAAGTCAATTGGTGCTGCCAGAAGCAGACATGTCTCACTGTCATGAAAAGCCTTAGGTTATTAAAAGATCTTTTTTTTTTTTTTTTTTTTGGTTTTTCGAGACAGGGTTTCTCTGTGTAGCTTTGAGCCTTTCCTGGGACTCACTTGGTAGCCCAGGCTGGCCTCGAACTCACAGAGATCCGCCTGGCTCTGCCTCCCAAGTGCTGGGATTAAAGGCGTGCGCCACCACCGCCCGGCTTATTAAAAGATCTTAAATGCCATATTCTGTAGGTCTCTGAAGTGTTTGAAGATCATACCTACATGACTACATATTTGATTGTTATAGATGACTAACTACTAACCTATATTTTTAATTATCCTAAATAGTTTGTAATAATAGCTTCCAAGGACTAGAAATTTACATTACATTGTTAAATGAGGTGCATAGGTACAGTACCTTAAACAATAGTAGAAACATATACAGTATCACAAAAATAACCTTGAATTTGTATCAATATATAAAAATCCAATTCAATGTAAAATATTTGAGAGTAACAGTTGTTTTCTAGTTTAAAAGTAGATCCAATAATCTATCCTTTAATCCTACCATTTCTATATCCCCCCATTTTTTTAATCTTTTTAGGAAAAGATCCCTGAATCTAACCTCCTTTGTTTAGTTTCCTCCCTGACCATGACCAATAACAACTTACAACTAACCCTCCTAAACAATGACAAACATCTACCGAACAATCAAAAACCATTTACCCCACCTCTTGGGAATGTGGGCATCATGTTCTCTAGACTGCTTCCTGTTGTCTGGGGGTGATGGCATCATTAGAGGACCCTGAGAAGATTGAGATAATGTTCAAGTCCTGGGAGAGCTAGCTGTTGACCAGTCTCCGTGTGATGGGAAAATGCAGGCTTATCTGGCTGGAGTAGTCTGTGAGGCTGGACCATCTCAACTAGCAGTTTTGAAGTTGTTCTTGATGCAGAATTTTGAGGAAATTGCAACAGAAGTATCCTGAGGCTGAATCACCTGGTCTACTTGTCTTTATTGGTGTCTGGTCCTTTTTTTCCTGAAAACACACAAACTTTTAAAGGTGCATATATATATGCATTAGCACAAATATGGAATGTGTGGTGTGCACAAATCAGCTAAAGATGACTGTATATTCTATGTTTGAGTCGGTAAAAGGCATCTGTTAACTTTATAGGTCCTTTTGGACCGTGTAACCAAAATGTAATATAAATCTCCATCAATGCCATATGAAAGAATGGCATATAATAATAAATCATGAGGACTCTGTAACCAATAAGGTTTATCATGTCTCATCTAGTCTTAAGGCTGTTTCCATGTAGAGTGATAAGCATACATGTCACCTGTCTTAGTTTTTCTTGTTTTTTTCTTTATGTCTATAGCCAAGATTTCAGGAAATCTCCCTTGATAAAATTTGGTCTTTATTAATTTTAAAGAAATCTATATTTTTTGTTTCCTGTGAAAACAAAAGCAAAACCTTTTCCCTAATGCAACATATTTTCTAACTTCCATTTTAAAGTTAAGACATCCTGAAAATATACAGGCTAGTTCAATTCAGCAGCTCTCTCCACACTCCAATGTCTCTCAGCAGCTGTTGCTTTTTCTTCATTAGCATTTAAAATACTTAAAGTTAATAAAGCACAAAGCACTGTATATGATCCACATGCCTTGTGTTATGGTATTTCCATCCTTATGTGGCTTATTCTTTTTATATTACTTTATTCTCTCTTTAAAGACTTTATTATTTTTAAACTTTTTTTTATGACTGTCTGTATCCATTTTCTTTTCTTTCTTTAGCATCTAGGCACATCTTTAAGTATGCTATATCTGTTCAGAGGTTTTCTCAGTCTGGACTGGACTTTACTAAGCACTTGCAGCATTCTTTGACTGCAGGAGTCAAACCTTAAATCGCTAGGCTACCACCACGTGACTCTGCCCCCCACCCCTGGTTCCCTGAGAGCCTAACCTCATGCTGGCAGTGCTAGTGGAAGCCCTGTTTACCACCCCAGCTCTGGGAAAGTTGCTGAGTCTAAGATGCAGCAGGTTTTTTTACTTAGTGAGTCGGCTGCTCAAGTGTTCTGTTGCACAGCAGGGCCATTTAAAGGAGCTGTGTCTCTGTATACTGTGAGCAGTGAGCCTACCTGAGAGACCATGGTCACCAGAAAGCTTTCTCAGGCCTTATGTGGATTTATGTGTTGGATGTTGGGCGCCAAATGTAGCAAGCTTTCTTGTGAGACTATCTTTGGACCACCAGCTTGCTTATTATTAATTATGAAAGCTTGGCCTCAGCTTAGGCTTTTCCCCAACTTGCTCTTGTAACTTAATTAACCCATTTTTTTAAAAATCTGACTTGCACATCTGATTTGCTCCAAGTTTGCTGGCAAAATCCACACGCCTAGATTCCTCCTCCCAGTTTCTCTCTCTTCCTCACCTATACTTTCTGCCTAGCTATTGGCCGTTCAGCTTTTTATTACACCAATCACAGCAATACACCTTCACACAGTGTACAAATACCCCACAACACCTGAGTTCAGTTCTTAGCACCCATATTGGATGGGTCACAGCTGCCTATAACTTCAGTTCCAGGGGACTTAGTGTCTCTGACCTCAGAAGGCACTGTACTCAGGTGCACCTGTACTTACTTGCACACACAACACACGCACACACAACACACACACACACACACACACACACACACACACACACAACTATACAAGTATTTTAAAATAAAATAAGATCTGTTTTAAAGAACAATTTTTGCTTGATGTTTGTTTTAGAAGTTACACTTAATGCATACCTATTAATATTACCTTTCAACTTAAAAATTAAACTAAGGCCCTCCTTGGGGTAACTTGGTGTCGTAACTCAGTGGTAGAGCTCTTGGCTAGCATGTACAAGGCCCTAGGTTCAATCTCCAGGACTGAAAGAGAAGAAAAGAAAAAAAGAAAGTTACTTCAAGTTTGAAGCCAGCTGAATTTACACGGTGATTTCTCGGCCAGCCAGAGATATGCATAGGAGGAACTTGTCTCAAAAAAAAATATATATATATATCAAAAAATAAATAATAATGAAGGCTCTTCTTGTCTTCTAATTTTTTTAAAGATTTATTTATTTATTTATTATGTATACAGTGTTCTGTCTACATGTATACCAGATCTCATTACATACGGTTGTGAGCCACCATGTGGGTGCTGGGAATTGAACTCAGGACCTCTGGAAGAACAGCTAATGCTCTTAACCCCTGAGCTATCTTTCCAGCCCCTCTAATTCTTTTTCTAAAGGGCCATTTTACTATTTTTAATTATGTATATGAGGCTGGGGGTTGGGGTGTGGGTTATGTGCCTGAGTGACGTGCCTGGTCAGGGGTGTCCGATTCCCCTAGAGTTAGAGTTGTAGGGGGTTGTGAACCACCTGGTGTGGGTGGTGAGAATCGAACCCTGGTCCTCCGCAAGTGCAGCATGTGTTCTCAAGTGCAGAGGTACCCCTCTAGATCTTGGACTTCTAGCATTTTGTATACTGACTATCATTAATGTTGCCTTCTTGTCATAGTTGGGTCTTCCTGCCCTTCAAAGTATCCTGACTTTCAGAATTAATTCTCCCTTCTCCCTAGCCCAAAGGATAGTACCACATTTTCAAGCATAGCTAGCAACCCACCAGCTTCTTCATAAATTCATGATAAGGTGTGAATTACCAGCAATCCTCCTTAAAACTCGAAAAGGAGATTGTTTATTAATAAAAAGAACATTCAATTAACAAAGTTTCAGGCGGAGGGCAGATGTTTTAGGATAAAGGAATCATTTGACAGCTTGTGGGTGAAATTAAGCTGTCTAGCCATCTGTGTCGTGTTTAGGTTTAAGAACCTCACAGGCATAGTCCCTCTTAGCCCCTCCTCGTCACTACTCCTTGAAATATACTACCAAATGTGTGTACGCCATGCTTCAGGTCCTCCACCCCCTCCACAGAAGGCCACTCTCAGCTCTGTTCCGGGAGCTGGACCAGTGCCCTGCTGATTATTGAAGCTAGTTCCTGTGCCCTTAAGTCTTTTTTTCCAGCTCTGCTCTAGAAAAAGCCACTTTGGTCCTAGCCACAGTTCGTGGAAGGAGATCAACAGGCTTTTCCTCAATCGAGTGTGATATGTGTAGTCCATCATCTGATGTTGATTTAATCTGCTCTTCCCAGCAAGCTCAGAAACGTTTTGTTGGCTTCTGTCTCCCCAAGAATTCTACCATGCAGATACTCTGTGACTAGCACTTCCAGGCGATATACACTGAGGAAACAGTGACATTTTCCCTCCTCTGTAGTACCGAAGCTGGGAGGTTAGAGAGAGGAAATGACCGAGAGTAGGACAGAGGCCATGTCGGAAAGAGGAGACTAAGTGGAGTTGAAACAGCTGACCCAGAAAGACTCACTTTACCCTGCTGATAACTTTTAAAATGTATTTTCAGTTTAGTGTGTTTGAGTGTCTGTGTACCACTGGGTGTGTCTGGTGCCCCCAGAGGCCCAAAGGCATCGAAACCCCTGGAACTGGAGTTACAGATGGTTGTGAGTCACCATGTGGATTCTGGGAACCCAACCCAGGCCCTCTGCAAGAGCAAAAAGTGCTCTTAACCACTGAGCTGTCATTCAGCCCTCCTGGCTGATAGTGTTCTTCTCTGGGAAAAATATGCTAAATGAATTTACCAAGTTGAAAGTATCTCTAAGGAAAGAAAGAAGGAGACCTACTGTGAACCCCAAAATTCCAAATACACAGTTCTGTACCAAGTGTTTCCTTGTACTTCTTACAGAAAGGCAAGATTTCCTAATTCTAAGTTTTAAAAATTACATTAATTTATTTATTTCATGTGTGTACATGTGCAAGTGTGCACGTGGCCACACTTATGCCACAGAGCACAGGTATTGCTCAGGGGACACTGTGAGCAAAAGTTCTCAGAGAGAAGCTGCCCTTGCAAACAGAACCTTCCCCGAGGCTGGTTAACTGATTAGAACTTCAGTGAGTGTGGAGAGGTTGGAATGTTGCAGATCCGGAGCCTAACTACCTTGGGCTATCTTTATCTCTCTTAATAGCTGTGGACTCCCGCCCTCTGTGCCTGCCCACAGCTTTGTGGCCATCCGGTAAATCATTTGGAATACTAGCTTCCTTTGAATGGAATAACTCAGCAGACCACTAGCTTCTGACCACCCAAAGGCTAAGACTGTCATGCCTCTGAGTCCTATAATACACACTTTCCCCCTTTGTTGGAACCTGCGTCTCTAATGTTTCTACCAATATGTTTGAAAAGCGTCTTGAGTTATTACTGGCTGTGTTCTGTTACTTAAAAAACTTCATGAAGGGGATAGAGAGACTGTTAATATTCTGACCCACCCCTTGAAATTCCACCCTATGTCTTGGTGTAAAAGCCTCATTTTAAGGAAAAACTCCTCTCCTTCTCTCTCTTCCACTCTCTCTCTCCATTTCCACGAGGTGTGCACACTTCCACTTTCTCTCCCTTCTCTTTCTTCCTTGTCTCCCTCTTTCCTATCCTTCTCTTCATCTCTCTATTATAATAAACTCTCCACGTGGATGCAGCGCTTGGGTGTGAATGACTTTCCATGCGCCGCTGTCCCCACTGCATCTGCCCAGCATGTTTTCCCTCACAAATAGGATACCCCAGCGCGGCCAGCTGGGGGTTCCCCACTCATGCAAATAAATAACAGAGATGTCTCCGTGGTTAAGAGCACTGGCTGTTCTTTCGGAGGACCCAGCTTCAGTTCCCAGCATCCACATTGCACTCACAATTGTTGTTACCTCCATTTCCAGAAGATCTGACGCACTCTTCTGACCTCCATGGGCACCAGCATACATGTGCTGCACATACCTACATATGTATGGGTCAGATACTCATGTAAGAAAAACCTAAGACAAACAAAACTTCATGAAACTGCTTCCATGTTGGAGCATGGAGTTTGGGGTAATCTGTGTTCCCAGGCCACTGTCACTAATACTTGGCTCCATAATAAACCATCTCTCATCTGTTTTGAGATGAGAGCTATATTTTTGTGTCAACAACATCATAGAGGAGTCAGTTCTCTCGTTCCACCAGCTGGGTCCTGGGGACCGAAGTCAGGTGGTCAGGCTTGCTGGGCAAAGGCCTCTTAGCCACTTTGGTTCCTTTGATAGTCCAAGACTTCCCAGGCCGAGTCTACAGGAGACAAGTTTTCTCACAGATTTCACGAATTATTTGAAGGTTGGGAAATAAAACTTTTTCTCAGAGTGTGACAGCATTATACATGCCTGGGGACGTGTTTTACATAAAAATCATCTCCTCTGAGCTCTGTGAAAGAAAAATGGGTCTCTTCTAAAGAAGCATGGTGTCTCACAGAACTCAAGGGCAAGAGGCACAGTGAGAGCTTCCAAGGGATGGGGCAGAGGACAGGACAAAAGGGATGCCTTTCTTTTCCTCCACCTCATCCCTCCCTGTACATTTGCTGCAGTGTATAATTTCCCAATTTTCTTTTATTATATAATATATACACAATTATATATAATGTAATTAATATAGCATTATACCACACATAATATATAAATAAATGTATTATATACATATAGTAATAATAATATTATTGTTGTTGCTATTCTCTTAGTTAGGGTTTCTATGCTGGGATGTAACACCGTGACCAAAAGCAAATTGGAGAGGAAAGGGTTTATTTGGCTTACACTTCCACATCACTGTTCATCTCTGAAGGAAGTCAGGACAGAAACTCAAACAGAGCAGGAACCTGGAGGAGGCTGCTTACTGGCTTGCTTCTCATGGCTTACTCAACCTGCTGTCTTATAGAAGCCAGGATCACCAGTCCAGGGGTGATACCACCCACAATGGGCTGGGCCCTCCCCCAACAAACTCATTAAGGAAATGCCCTACGGGCTTGCCAACAGCCCGATCTTATGGAGGAATTTCTCAGTTGAGGCTCCCTCCTCTCAGATAGCTTTAGTTTGTATCAAGTTGACATAAAACTATCTAGCATGGTTATTATTTTATGTGTGGCTATTTTGCCTGCATGCATATCTCTTCACCACACACATGCCTGGTGCCCCCAGAGGCCAGAAGAAGGGGTTGAGTCCTCTGGAACTGGGGTTAGAGATGACTGTGAGTCTCCATGTGGGTATTGAGAATGGAACCTTGGTCGTAGGGAAGAGCAGCCAATGCTCTTAACCACTGAGCTATCTGTTTAGCTGCCAATTTTCTAATTTTCTTTATCTCTACATTTCTATTATTTTTGTTTGTTTGCTTTGTGTGTATATGTGTGTGCACCTGTGAGTGCATGCAAGTGTGTGTACATATGTAAAGGCCAGAGGTCAACTTAAAATGTCATTCCTTAGGATCTCCCACCTTGTTTTTTTGAGCTGGGGCCTCTCACTGGGACCTGCAGCTAGGCTGGCTGGTCAGTGAACTCCAAGGCTCCTCCTGTTTCTGCTTCCTCAGCACATCGCCATGCTACCCTCCCCCCACCCACCGAGGCTCATGTAGCCCCAGCGGCCTCCAACTCACTACATAGTGGAAACTGGCCTTGAACTCTTAATCCTCCACCCTCTACCTCCCAAGGGCTGGGATTATAGGCGTGCACTACCACACCCACCTGCAGAGTTGCCTTTATAACTCTCCTTTAATACTGCATATTCTGTTGAGCTGCCAGATCTGGCAGGTAAAAGTACACGATGCTTGTATGTATTCTGGCAGCCCTAAGATAATGCCTAAGCCATTCAGTGCTCTTCATTTCCTGAGTCTTCCTGACCTATAACCCAAAGCTCATTTACAAGAGTCTTTATTCAAAGTCAGGAAGGAGAATCTAATCAGTCCAACTTGGGCTAACGTCCAGCCTTGTTCAACTCCACATTGCTGGAACTAAAGCCAGGTAGTCCTGGGTCCTTCACTATAGTAGGGAATAGATGAAACATGGTCAGAAGCAAGGAACGTGACTACAAGTTGACCCAAAATCTTATGGGCTATATGTAAATAAGTGTGTGTTCTCAGCAAACACTACCAGATACACAGAAATCACTCTTGTGCGTTACCTGAATTCACAGACCAAGCATTCTGGTCTGCATATCTTGGGGTGTTCAGCTTCTGGGACTCTGTGTATATTGGTGACTGGTGTAGTAGACAACTTCCCAGAAGCAGCAGTCTAAGCTGTGTACCATGTTGCTCTTAGGTAGCAAGAGAGTGAATGGTCACTTGGAAAAGTATCATGAGCTATTTATTGTAGGTAAAGAGTCACTGAAACACTCAGTGCCTTAAAAACGCTTTAAATATTTTCTTCTTGGCATATTTTTCTTAGCAGATACCTTTTCAAAAGGTTCTAAAGGGGAAAGGGATCTGGGAGGCATTGTGGGGCAGAATGGGGACTGATATCAAAATGCACTGTATGCATGATGGGATTCTCAAAGAATTAATAAAGAATTATATATATTTTAAAGTTTCAAAACATTGCCACAGATAGGGGCTGGCAAAATGTCTCAGTGGGTAAAGGTGCTTGTCACCAAGGCTGACAACCTGAGTTCAATTTCCTGAACCTACATGGTAGAAGTAAAGAACAAACGCAATTGTCCTCTGACTTCCACGTGTACACTATGGAATGTGCAACACACACACACACACACACACACACACACACACATAAACAAACAAACAAACCCTCCAGAAGCCTGAGGTGTAGCTTAGTGGTAGAATGGTCACAGTATGGTATGCATGAACCTATGAGTTGTATTAGTATCCAAAATAATTAAGCCTCTCCAAAGGTCCTTATATTGACTTTATTATTTCTCTTTTGGCCATTTGTAATATTCTTTTGTTGTTGTTTTTGTTTTTTTGAGACAGGGTTTCCCTGTGTAGCTCTGGCTGTCCTGGAACTTGCTCTGTGGACCAGGCTGGCCTTGAACTCTGTCTGCCTTTGTCTCCTGAGTGCTGGGACTAAAGGTGTTTGCCACCACACCTGGCTCATAATAATCTTTAAATTTAGAAATTGCTTATCATTATTGTGGGTGTGTGAGTATGGGCATGTGCATGCTTTGGAGTGTGTGTGTGAAAGAGGGCAAATTTCAGGAGTCTGCTGTGGATGATTGATTGGTAAATAAAACACTGATTGGCCAGCAGCCAGGCAGGAAGTATAGGCGGGACTAACAGAGGAGAATTGAGAGAACAGGAAGGCAGAGGGGGACACTGCCAGCTGCCGCCAGGACAAGGAAGATGTAAAGTACTGATAAGCCATGAGTCACGTGGCAAAGCATAGCTTAATAGAAATGGGCTGAATATAAGAGTAAGAGCTAGACAATGATAGGCCTGAGCTAATGGCCAAGCAGTTTAAATAATATAAGTGTCTGTATGTTTATTTTATAAGTGGGCTAAGGGACTGCTGTGGCTTGGTGGGACCCAGAGAGAAAAACTCTAGCTACAGGAGTCAGTTCTCTCTTTCCACCATGGGTTCTGGGGACCACACTCAGATTGTCAGGCTTGCACAGGCAAGTACTTTATCTGCTGAGCTCTCTCACCCCCTGGCCCACTCATAATAATCTTTCATGATAGTTTAATCCTTTTTAGGTTCCTTTATGCATAGTAGTAGCTAGTGATTTTTATTTATTACCCATGCCTTAATGATGCTAGTTAAATTTGGAATAAAATGGTCTATCTAATCAGCCTTTATAGCACTGATGGTTAAAATCATGCTACCATTAATCCAGGTGGATTCATAGTAATATCAGAGATAGAGCATAAAGGAAATGAAATGTAGCTTGAATCATGTGACCTAGGCTTTCGGACACATTTAGATGTAAATCCTAGCTCTTCTTGCTGTTTACTGTGATACCTTAGGTCTTGGTGTCTATAAAACCTATTTCAAACTTCATATCTATAAAGCAGGGATAAACATCCTGTCCTGGCCATCTGCCAGGACCATTAATCAAAGGAGATAATGTTTGTGAAAATATTTTGTAAACTGTAAAACATTTTACAAATATAAGACTCTTGTTATTGTTGTAGCCCAATAAAAGGCGCTAGCAATTCATATTAATTTGTAAGAAAATGTATTGTTACTATATTAGCATTGATTATCATTAGGAAGTACAAGCTATAAAGATAGAGTTACTCAAAGACAAACTTCCCGAAAGGATTATGACTATATGTACCAATCAGGGCCAAAATTATTTTTATTGCTTATTATTTTAAAACAATTTCAGATGATCAGAAAGTACAGCTGGCAGGCCAAGGACATGGCTCCCTGGGTAAGGAAGTTGCCACATAAGCATAAGGGCCAGAGTTTGAATTCCTAGAACCAGTGCAATACCAGGCACATGCATCTGTAATCACGGTGCCCCTACGAGGAGATGGGAGGCAGAGACAAGAACGTCCCCACAAACATGGGGCCCACTAGGTTGCCACAGGCATTAGTGAACAGAGCCCTTGTCTCAAACAAGGTGGAAGGTGAGAACTGATCCCACAAGCTGTTGTCTGAGCTCCATAGGCACACCCACGCACATGCATGCCCATATTCATAGGCACACGCATGCATATAATAACAAATACAATAAAAATTTACCACAAGTCTTCGTGGGTTTGCTCTTTAACATACTTCCTCAGTGTTAGAGTGGACATCTCTGGAACTCGCCCGCTCGATTCCTTGGTTGTATCCGTCTCTCACTTCTTATTCTCTCACTTTGTGGACTCCCCAGAAAGAAGGACATAAATAACTGTGGGCACCCCTTGTTCACACATAAACTTTAGACTAAATATACAGTCCCTCCTTGTTTCATTTTTCTTGAGCCTAAACCTCTTCCTACAGGGGAAGTGAGAGATAAACCCTCCTCACCAAACAGTAGGTGACAGGAGGAGACACAAAGGCTCTGTGTTGCAGCAAGCCCCTTCTGCTTTCTGTCCTGTGGTGATTTCCAGATCTGTGGGGGCCCAAATTACCCAAGGTCAGAGAACCAGAGCTTGCTCTACCCAGCAGGGCTGCATAAAGGGATGATTTGGCCACGAGCGTGGTTGCCAGGTGTTTGGAAGTGTCCACACTTGGATGTGCAGTGTGCTTTGATCTTGAAAGGGGAGGTCTTCTGCCTTTCCCCTTGGCATTGTACAAAAAGCCCTTTGGAATAATCCTTTAGGAGACTGGGTATTGACCCAGGGCCCTTCTGAAGCTATCCTGTGTCGCTGTCTTTCTTATTGTCTCTTTTTTTTTCTTTCTATCTATCATTTCCTCATTCCTCTCTCCTCCCAGCAAGAACTTTTCAACAAGCTGGAGCTGGACTCCTACAGACTCCCACACAGGTCCTAATTGGGAGCTGATGTACAGTAATGCCCAATAAATGGTTATTAAAAGGAAAAATTGACTATAGCTTGCTTGAATTACTATATATATTACCAATAAGAATGATATTTCTGTTAATTAATTTATTTAAACTTAAAAGATGATATTTCATGGGTTGGTGATATAGCTCAGTTAAAACACTTCCTCCCAGGCACAAGGTCCTAGGTTCAATTTCCAGTACAGGGGAAAAGATACAATTACATGGATTTGACCTTGATACAATTTGTTAATACAAAGTCATGGATGAACAGAATAATGCTATTAAATTAAATATGTATTATTTGCCTTGTTTGTAGGACACATCAATATCTGTTTTAAATATTGATAATGCTTATATCCTCTTTTGGAGAAATGATTTTTTTTTTAAATTTTGCTTAAGATATTAAAGACAGCTGAATTTACACCTAAGCAAACTGACTTCAATTTCAAGTGTGTGCTGTTAAGTTTTAAATGATGAGCCTTTTACAAAGAAAAAAATAGCAGTATATTTCCAGGTAAAATGTGTGCTTACAAATTGTGGAACCAGTGAGACTGATGATGGGATGATGAACTTGAGAACAGGGTGGATGCTGGTCATTTCAACCTAGAGACGCAGAAACAAGAGTCATAAAACCCAGGAGGACCCACACTGCATGGACGGCAGGCAGGTCTATGTGACATTCAGGACACTTTCTCTTTCTTTGGTTGGCGTCGGAGATGTTGCAGTCGGAGCATTTGACCTAGTTAATACATCGCATACTGTGGAGGAGTGACTGCTTGACTTTTCATGTCTAATTTGTTTCATGACGTTGTTGTTGCTGTTTGCCATTGCCGCCCAGGTTTATAGAATTCTGCCCCTGGAGAGTGCCAGTTTTCTTTCCTCATGCCTGACAAACTCATCTGGACTTTGTGGCTTCCCTTCACGACTAGTCTCTTGCCTAGGTCTCCAGGTTTCTGCCTAACTGGTTGGAGGAATACTTCTGGACTTGCCACTGTAATTTGTTTAATCAGGTCCAGGTCATGGGAACAGGGCGATGCTTCTGAGACCTGTTTGCCCTATGCTGAGGTCTGGCCACCCGAGAGACGAGACTTTATGTTATGGGAGCCACAGCATCCTGTCTCTCATAGCAGGGGACACGTCCAGCATCCTGTTTCTCATAGCAGGGGACACGTAGAGCTGGAGATCATTCTAGGGGGAGAAATCTGGAAGTTAACTTGAAAGTGAGAGAAACTGATGGAGAGGCTGAGAGAAAAATATCTGCAGTGATTGAATATCCACTGTGGTGGTCATTCACATGCCGTACCTCAGCTGTCTTCCCTTAGTTAAATGAACACAGTGAACAATTTTGGTGTTCACATTCTTACATCATTCTTACATCACTCAAATCTTCCTTCTGGATGCCGCTGAAATTTTTTTATGTCAAACTTTACTAGGCTGAATTTTAATTTCAATTATTAATTCATTTGTCAAAACCAAAATTTAGCACAGAAACCTATAACTTAAAACTATACATTATAAACCATATTCACATTTCCAAAGAGAGTACTGCCAAGCATTGAAAATGAGGACAGACTGAAGCCTGTTCGAATGAAGGCTGCACATGAGATCTTAGTGCAAGAATTTTTTTTTTTTTTTTCCTGGAGCTAGTTAGCCCAGCAAAGGCTCATGTTTCCTGAACTTTTCCTTTCCACTTTGCACTGACTAACCAGTCTCTTCAGATGGTGACACTCCCATCCATAGGAAGAGTCAGAAGCCACCTTGGCCAAATGTGCTTGCTGGTCTGGTTTGGGTTCCGGTGCATCCTTTTTGCAAAAAGAATTGCCTTGCCAGGCTGCTTTTGCTTTGTTCGGGTGTTCCTTTGTGTGACTGTGAGGTTATTCTTTGTTCCTAACGTTAGCCAAAAGGGTGAGAAGAGATGGGAATAATGGGACAAGAATGTAACAGCTTGGCCTGGAGAGATGGCTCAGCAGTTAAGACTGCTCTTCCAGAGGACCTGGGGTTCAATTTCCAGCACCCACATGGCAGCTCACAACTGTCTATAACTCCAAGATCTGACACCCTCACACAGACATTAATGCAGGCAAAACACCAATGCACATAAAATAAAAAAAAATTATTTTTAAAAAGAATGTAACAGCTCTACCATTCTGTGCTCACATTTGCCATGGACTTTGTAATTGCATAAATGTCTTTTGCTTCAATGTGTCACTGAGGTTTAGCAAAATTATATGAACCCACTCTTATCCCATTTAAAGCAGAAAAGCTTAAAAAAGCTGTAAAGTAAGTAAATTTTCTTATTTTATTTTTTAATATCACAAATCTTTTCTCAAAAGATGATTGCTGGGCTAGGGGGATGGATTGGGGGTAAACAATTCCTGCTGCTAAGCCTGGTGACTTGAGTTCGGTTCCCTGGGATTCACAAGATGGAAAGGGAAAACAGAGTCCTGTAACTTGTCTTCCAACCCCACAGGCTCATCCACACATTTACATACAGATAAAAAATACAATACAGGCCGGGCGGTGGTGGCGCACGCCTTTAATCCCAGCACTCGGGAGGCAGAGCCAGGCGGATCTCTGTGAGTTCGAGGCCAGTCTGGGCTACCAAGTGAGTTCCAGGAGAGGCGCAAAGCTACACAGAGAAACCCTATCTCGAAAAACCAAAAAAAAATAAATAAATAAAATAAAAAAAAATTACAATACAAAATTTTGGTGTTGGGAATGTTGTCTCATGCCTTTAAGTACTTGGGAGGCAGAGGCTGGTGGGTTTCTGAGTTCAAGCCTAGCCTGGTCTGTCTATAAGTTCCAGGCCTGCCAGAGCCACTGTGAGACCCTGTCAAAAACAAAAACAAAAACAAAACAAAACAAAAAACATTGATCTTAATGGAGGACATTAAACAGTGATTTCTTGAAATGGGTGCTGTGAAACTTTCAAAGAAAACCAAAAAAACAAAACAAAACAAAAAAACCCCAAAAAACAAAACAAAACAAAAAACTATTGGGGTGGGCCAATATTCTTTGGACTTAACTATTATTTTAAATATGCTTGCTTATATTCAGTTAAAATACTGTTAAGACAGACCTTGCTGTATGCCCAGGATTCCTCATGGCCAACTTATGATTACTTACAAACCCAGCTCAAACACAAGGTTTGGAAGAATCTGGTCTTTATTGGTTAACCCAATCAAGAGTGGGGGGTTTGTGTGGTAAGAGATAAGGTTCTCAGAGCATTCTCCTGAAAGCTCAGTGGCCCAAATTTAAAAAAAAAAAAGTCTTTGTGTCCTTATCATGTTTGTGCAATTTAAAAAAAAAAACGCTCTAAAAATTGTGCAATCGAAATTAGTCACAGCAAGAGCTACAAGGTTGCAATGCACAGGACAGGATACACTTGTCATTTCACTCTGTGCTGACTTACCTGTTTGGACATGTCTTTTTGTCCCTGGGTGTTCGTCAGAGGTTCATTTATACTTGCAACTAAGATTTAAAGGACTTAGTAACATGCACAGATTGCATTTGTAGAATACTATTTTGGTAGTTAAAATAGGACAGTAATATTTTCTCCACAGCAAGATACTGTCGTATAAAACAAATGGCATTTTTCTACTATCATTTGAGAGAGTAATTTTTCTTTTCTTATTATTTCTTTTATTCTTTTGAGATTATAATTAATAATATCTCCCTTCCCTTTCCTCCCCGCAAAACCATCTCATATACCCATCTTTGCTCTCTTTCAAATTCATGCCTTCTTTTCACTAATTGTTGTTACATGTATATATGTAATGTATATACATATATATTCCTAAATACAACCTGCTCAGCCTGTGTAGTGTTACTTGTATGTATGTTCTTGGGGCTGACCCTTTGGTATTGGCTAACCAAAGGTGTGCTCTTCCCTGGGGAAGACTATTCCTCTCACTCTTGGCATTCCTCAGTTGCCTGCAGTTCTCTGTGTAGGGCTGAGGCCTCCTGGGCCTCCTCCATCTACTCTGGCATGTCTGTGGTTGTCCTTGTTCAGCTCATGTTCAGGCAGCCATGTTGGTGAGACTTCCTGACACAGCACAGTGTCAGGAGTCACAGTCTCACAGCAAACTCCCCGATCCTTTGGGTCTTACACGCTTTCCCTCCTTTCTTCTTCAATGTTACCCAAGCCAAGAGTTAATTAAAACAAATCAACTTTGCCAATAAGTATGTTTTAATTAGGCAATCAAATTTTACGAGAATCTATGTAAGTCAACAGTTTGACTGACTCAAGAGTTACCCATAAACTCTAAGGTAGATTAAACACAATAAGCGTCTTGTAACCACACAACATTTTTTGCTCTCCTTTGACAGTCTTTGAAGGATTTCTAAACCCCAGCTCTCCATTTACCTCTTACTTAACTGGTTCAGGTTCACAATTTTAGGGCATTTACAGTAAACAGAGATGGCAGACCAAATCATTAAGTAATGCTTCTGCTTTGCAGGAGCAACCATGATTGAAAATGAGGACACAGAAACTTCTAGAAGCCTCCTTTCTTTCTGACTAAGCCTACCACACCCTACAAAAGAGGGCAAAGTTCAATGGGTCAAGAAGCTTTCTTTCAAGCAGTGACTCTCAGATAATTTTCAGTGGCTCTTTGGTTAGCGAAATGCCACACCCCCCATCCCATCCCCTGCAATAAGAGCTTTTCTGTAGACTCCCTTGTAAGTGGCTCATGTCCAGGCAGCTTCTTAGTTTTTATTCTTAATTTCTCCAAAGCCAAGTAGTCGGCTGCCCTCAGGGCACACATATGAAGGTTCTTGGGAATGAACCAATGAACTGTGGTGTGCTAGGACAGTGCCTGTCTAAAAGAAAATGCAGAAGCACAAGTTTTTATTGTCCTTCTGACCACAAAAAAGGAAAAAAAATCACAAAATACCCATTTTCTTTTTATATTTTTAAATATTCTAATAGGAACATACATTTCTTTCCTTCTCTTCCTTCCTCCCTCCCTCCTCTCTCTCTCTCTCTCTCTCTGTATGTGTGTGTGTGTGTGTGTGTGTGTGTGTGTGTGTGTGTTTACAGTGTGGGGGTGCACGTGGCACAGTAAGTATATGGAAGGATGAAGACAGCTCTGTGGACCTGGTTTTCTCCTATATTTGTGAGGGTCCTGGGGATCCTACTGAGGTCATCAGAGCTGCTTAGCTAGAACTGTTACCTCCTGTGTCATCTCACCTGTCCCCAAAGCCAGTCATTAACTCCTGATCCTTCTGCCTGCACTTCCCAACTATGAGTAATCCAGGCCTGCACCACCACATCTTGCAACAATAACAATTTACCATCGTCATCATCATCCTCATTATTATTTTAGACAGAGTCTTACTGTGTAGCCCTGGCTGGCCTTGAGCACACACAGATTCACCTGTCTCTGCTCCCAAGTGCTGGCATTAGAGTCCTGTGCCACCAAGCCGAGCAATAATTTGGTTTTTCTAATCCAAAAGAAAGGAAGCTTTATGAATAACATATTAACAAGCGGGGTATTTCTAAATTAAGTACTCATCATGACCCTGAGGGAAGCCCATTGATAAAGCCATCCAAAAATAGATCTCTCAGTCTGTTGTAGATTCTTTGGGGACTACATGCCTTTCGGAAGAGATTTTAATTATACTGAATTGGCTTGGTTTTCTCTGGCTGACCTTGAGATGAAGAATTTGGTATTTTTGAGACAAAAGAGTGGAAGAGACTTTTGTTTAGACACGATTAAGAGGATTCTTTGAGTGTGCCCAGAGAGAACACCTGGAGAAGCATGGGCTGAAGGCACAGAAACTATCGTCATAGCTCCTTGGGAGGCTGAAGCAGGAGGGTCATAATCATATCTCAAAATAAAAAGTCAGAACAAAAATAGCATTGCAGATATGCCTTGGTGGTAGAGCACCTGCCCCACACCGTCAGGTCCCAGGGCTAGTGCCTAGCACTGCAGGGGTCACCAGGAGACGTTCGTGAGAAGTCTCATCGTTCCAGGTTCCAGAGGAACAGCACACGTTGCTGTTCTGTTTAATCCTGTACAGCTTCTTCAAGCCTTTGGAAAGTATGCTAAAACATTGCTTTGCAGTGCTCTCTGCATTTAAAATGAGGGGATTCTATCACTACACTTCTGAAGGTATCTATGTCTTTATGGAAAGATCTGAAGCAACAGCCCAGAAGGAGTTGACCCAAAACACTCAGCATGGATTTGTGAAATGCTCAAGGACTTACTGTGTGTCTTCATGAAGTCCAGGGAGGGGCTGTATGCTTGAAATCGCTTGGGTGGAGGCTCCATCCATCTTGTTTAGATATGAAAGGCAAGATTGACCGGGAAAGGCTAGAGAAGTAGTGATGTAATTCATATATGAAATGAAATTCTGTGGAGGGCAGAATTACTTAGGGGATGAGGAGAACCTGGTTTTACATTTTTAATCAAGTTGATTTTATTGTTCTACACAAGCTCTCACTACGTATCACTGAATAGCTAGGAACTCAAAATGTAGACTAGGTTAATCTCAAACTTGTGGTGATTCTCCTGCCTCTGCCTCTGGAGTGCTAAAACAAAGGCACAATGACTGGAGAACTTGAAACTTTTTTTGAGATCGTGTCTCATGTAGCCCACACTGCCCTTGCCCTTGCTGTGTAGCTGAAAATAATCCTGAACTTCCAATCTTCTTGTCTCAACTCCCCAAGTGCTGGGATGAGAGGTGTGCCCCACCATATCTAGCTCTTAGTCCAGACTCTTATTGGGAAGACTACCCAGAAAGAACGGATCTTGGCTCTATGCTTTTATAGGGGCTAATGCAAAAACCTGAATTTGCATTCTACTGCTTTTTCTGGAGATCGGTAGGTAAATACAGACATTAGCAACGGTGACCCTCAGTGCAGTGCCTTTATACTGGAAACTCCTGATTTCCACTTCCTTGAGCCCCTTGGAGCTATAAAACTTGTCTGTGGAGAAGTTCCCTCACCATGTGTGACACCTATGTCCAGAGCTAATCTGTAATCCTGCAGTTACGATGACCTGAACCCACCAACAGAACCCACAGGCTGCGGTGAAAACTGGTCTCTCTCTGCTTCCTTCTTCCTCAGTGCAAATGTTTAATGGACTTGGAGCAGTAGGTAACTGGAAGTCAGAGTCACCTGAAGGACTCACTAGACACAAAACACTCATTTGTCTAACTTAAAATCTCAGGCCAGGCTGAGAAATACAGGGGGCAAAAAAGTCAAAATTACCTTATGCCCTTTCAAATTTCAAAGGTCTATGTCCTGAGTGTTTGTTTCTTTGGCCTGTGTAAGGAACACTGGGCTCTGTGGCGAATTGCAGCAGCCGGCATCTTGTGGTTCCTCTTAAACACTCCCATGGCTCATGTATTTGTATCTAAGATTCACAGTGGCGAGTTGTGCCCACTTTTTCAAATCTTCATTGATCCCTGAGGGTTCTCATAGAAAAATACATGTAAATACTTGACTCCATAGATCAGGAGTTCAGGGTCATCTATGACTACACGTCCAGTTTAGCTGGCCTGGGCTACATGAGCTCTTGCATCAAAACAAACAAATTAAATAAATACAACAAACAAAAAGTAAAGCCACTCTAAATCGTGGTTTCCATAGCACCTGACCCCAGAGCTTAGCTCCCACACTGTCATAGACAAAAGCCACGGCTTGTTGGCCAAACAGCTTCATAAATGCCAACCTCTACAAACCATCAAGTCCAAAGGGTCCTACTACACACCACAGTCTAGAACCTGTCCTGACCCCATCAGGAGCCACTCCCTTCAATGTGTTAGTACCTTTTGGTCTCCTCTTGTTCTACTTTTCAGTGTTGGCAGCCAGTTCATCCATTTTGTGATCTTTAGTGAGGAATGTCAGATAATGCCTTTTTTCTCCTTCTGGACTTAAAAAATTACTTATTTTATGTGTGAGTGTTTTGCCTCTATGCATGTGTGTGCATCACATGTGTGGTGTACCCTGTGTCTGAGGAGTCCAGAACAAGGTGTTGGATCCCCTAGAACTGGTGTTTTATAAATGGTTGTAAGTTGCATGCCTGGGCACATGTGTGCTGGAAACCAAACTCAAACTCAGGTCCTCCCTAAGACCAGCAAGTGCTCTTAACTACTGAGCTTCACCTATCTCCAGCTCCTTTTGGAGATTTATTTTATTCATTTGTAAGTGTGTGAATATACTCATATGTGTTTGCATGCCAATGGTGAAGGCCTGGGCATCCACAGAGGCCAGAAGAGGGTGTCAGATCCCTTAGAACTGGAAATACAGGCATTTGTGGACACCGGCCTGATATGTGGGTTATGCCTGTTATTCTCATGGTTGTACAGCAAACATTCTTAATGACTGAGCCATCTCTCCAGCCCCCTCTCTCCTGGATTTTAAGCAAACTAAGAAATAAAGTAAAAGAACAACACAAACAGAACGTCCAAACATCATTGCTATTACCCATAAAGTCTTAACCCAAGAGCCAAACAGAGGGTGGGGTCATAGGTCAGTAGTAGAGCACTTGACCAAACATGTTCATTTCCTAGTCCCAGATAGCTGCGCAAGAAGCAGAAACAAAACCAAGTGGATTTTTTAAAAATGTGTATAAGTGTCTTGCCTGCATGTGTGTCTGCCCACCATGTGAGTGCCTGTTACCCTGGGGGCCAGAGGAGAGTGTTAGATCTCCTGGAACTGAAGTTACTGAAGGTTGTGAGATGTCATGGGGTGCTTAGACTTCAACGTGGGTCCTCTGCAAGAGCAGCTGGTGCTTTTAACCATGGAGTCATCCCTGAAGCCCCTCGATGCTATTCTTTCTCCTGGATCCCACAGCAGAAGTCACGGCAGTGCTGGGTTTATGTAGATGAGGCATGCCCTCATCTGCCACACTGGAAGTGAGAGTGGTGGTCCTGGCTTTCCTCAAGCATCAGGATCTGGGGCTGCAGTGGTTGTATTTTTTCTTGGCATGCATGAGCCCCTGGGTTTGATCTCTAGTACTGTAAAAATCAAATCTATAAATAAATCCATAAAAGTAAAGGAGGAAATTTTTATAAGAGCAGGTTAGGCTTATCATAATTCAGACTAACTCATAATTCAGAAAAAAAAAAACAATTTTTTTCACTTAATTTCAGATCCAACAGGAATTCAAGAGTGTCCCTTGCCTAGAAAAAAACATGGGGAGGGTGAGAATGGGGAGAAAGTTCTTGCTGCCCAAGTGTGTGTTGAGATCCCCAGAAACCATATGAACGCCAGTATGTAACTCCAGTGCTTGGGAGGGAGGCAGAGACGGGCTTCCATAGAGCACGCTGGCTCACTAGCTGAGTGAATCAGAGAGCTCTGGGATGAAGGGAGAGACTTGCCCTCAAGTGATGGAGAAAGACACCTGCCATCAGCCTCTGGGCTCTATTATTCACAGGTGCATGCACACGACACACATGTGAACACACATACGCACATGTCTGTGCTCCATACACATTCACACACATCAAAAAGACACAGGGACATAGGTCAACAGGGTCCTAGGTTGGCCTCAGACTCACTGTATAGCCAAAGATGACACTGAACTCTGGATTCTCCTGCCTCTGTCTTCCAAGTGCTGGGATTAAGGTGTGAGTGACTATGCCCAGTTTTTGTTTTAGTTTTCTAGAAACACTAGTTAGGTCTGTTTTAAATCAGCAGCCAGTCAGCTTAGTTCATACTGGGAACACCGGTCCCATTCTGCTCCAGACCGGGCTAGGCTTCTGGAGCAAGATGAGTAGCATTTCAGCTTGGTTGGCGTGGCTGTTGCTGTGGTGGTGATGGTGTGTGTAATGGCAACCAGGAGGAAAGAAGGTTCTGGCAAACTCTGTATTTTAGGAGCCAGAGCACCTGGGAGTTTATCCTTGGCTCGCAAATCCGAGTAACATGAAAGACCCTGGCTGAAGGCTTACTGAGGAATGAAGAAAAGAGGGAATAATGGAGAAAAATAATACCCTGAAACAGAAGAACACGTGGGAAAACAAATGGCTAATGCTGGAAATTTATAGTTTGCTAAGAAAATGTCACCTGATCTTCTCTAAATAGAGAGAAAAACTACAAAGGAGTAGAAATTTGGACATGTGGTATCGTGTTTAAGAAGAAAAAAATCTGCAAAGAATAAAGCTACAAGCAGTGTTCATTTTGCATAAATGTTGAATCATATAATTTTTTTACCATGGTGAATGGACTTAGGGATTTTGTATTATTGTATAACTCTAAAAAACAGCTTCTTCTTTTTAAAATCCTGTAAAACACACACACACACACACACACACACACACACACACACACACATAACACATACACATATACATATATATACACATAGATTTATAAAAGAAAAGCAAGGAAGGAATAAATTTTCCAAGTTGTAATTCATTGAAACTTCCCATCTCCATTGATAAAATTTTCACAAAGAAAAGTTTTCAGAAACATGTCCGTAATTTAAGTGTTTCTGTTTGTGGAAGTTGGTTCATTATGCAGTTCAACATTTTTGAATTTTTTAGAAACAGTCACTGCGAAGTTTGAGTTATCTGTGGGAAATAAATGACAGCGAAATCACAGAGGCTGCAATGGTAGAGGAGATTAGCCTTGCTTCCCTGTGGCTCCTCCCCCATCTCCCTAAGGCAACCCGAGTACTGTTAAACTTTTTTTTTCTCATTTTTCTTTATTAAGAATTTTTCTACTCACTCCACATGCTATCCACAGACCCCCCCTCCCTCCTCCCACCCCCAAGCCCTCTTTTCCATGCCACCCTGCATCCCCACATCCCTCAAATCAAGGTCTCCCATGGGGAGTCAGCAGAGCCCAGCACACTGAGCCTAGGCAGGTCCAAGCCTGTTCCCACTGCACCAAGGCTGTGCAAGGTGTCACACCACAGGCACCGGATTCCAGAAGCCTGCCCATAGACCAGGGACAGATCCTGATCCCCCTGCCTGGGTGCCCCCAAAACAGTTCGAGCCAAACAACTGTCTTCCATGTCTAGAAGGCCTAGTCCAGTCCCATGGGGGCTCCACAGCCACCAGTCCGCAGTTCATGGGCTTCCACTAGTGTGGCCGGTCATCTCTGCACATCCTCCTATCATGATCTCGATGTCCCTCACCTGCAGTATCTCTCCTCTCTCTCATCAGTAAAAAACAATGATATCATGAAATTTACAGGCAAATGGATGGATCTAGAAAATATCATCTTGAGTGAGGTAACCTAGACTCAGAAGGACAAACATAGTATGTACTCACTCATAAGTGGATACTAAATGGGAGGGAAGGGATGGCCAGATTGCAACCCACAACTCCAGAGATGCTAGCTAACAGGAAAAGACCCTAGGAGGGACACATGAATGACCCTGTGAAGGAGAAGTGGATGAGATCTACATGAGCGGACTGGGTGTGTGGGGGGTGGCAGAGGGCACAAGTGGGGGATGAGAACATAGGGAAATGGGAGGGTCAAGCTGGAACAGGGACAAAGTGGGAGGGCAGGGAGGAAGATACCATGATAGATGAGGGCATCATGGGAATAGGAAGAGGCAGGGTGCTGGGGAGGCTTTCAGGAATCCACAAGGTTGACCCCACCTGCGTCTGCTGGCAGTGGTCCAGAGGGTACCTGGACCGGTCTACTCTGGTGACCAGCCTAGCAAATAACCTAGCTGTCATCATGGAGCCTTTGTCCAGTGACAGATGGAGGCAGATACAGAGATCCATGGCCAGGCACCAGGCTGAGATCCGGGAATCTGTTAAACTTTGAGGTGTACTGGTCCCAAGGTAGAGCAGGGTGAAAGAATTAAGCTTCTGGTTGCCCAGGATGCCCAGGCCTGAGGCAAGCTGAATAAAGGCCTCATAGACTATCCAGCACCTGTACTCAAGGGTTGAACTCAACACACCTTCCCTCTGACACCTGAAAAGCAAGGGATTTCCTTCATTCTGAAGGTGACTGTTGGTTGGACCCCCGTCCCAGTGTCCCTCACTGTGGGTGGCTTGTGTTACTAAAGGGTATTTCACCTGAAATGTGTGAGCATTATTCCAACAAACCTGAAAATAATCTTTCTTTCTTATTTAAAATATATCCTCAGATTACCAAAGGCAATGATTTCATTTTGTTTCTATATTAAATCTTTTAATGAACCAGTGAATAGAAAAACAAGTTTTAATCCTTTCTTATAGGGTTGTAGGACAGCTCAAAGATGCAAAGTAAAATTCACCCACATATTTTCCCACAGGTTAGTAGTAAGTTTTAGTAAGGAAAAAAAATATAGTAACGAAGTTAGGTAGTTTGGATTGAATGAAACCAAAATATTGCAGAGATGGAGCGGGAGAGACGGCTCAGTGTTTAAGAGCACCTGCTGCTCTTTGCTTTGTAGAGGCCCAGAATTCACATTGGGCAGCTCATAAATTCCTGTCCCTCTAGCTCCAGGGGACACAATGTCTCTTCTGGCCTCCATCCCCCAACCCCAGGCCATGCACAGACACAGACACACACACACAGACACACACACACACACACACACACACACACACACACACACACACACACACACAATATGGCGGGAGATTTGAGATGCTAACACACTCATTACATGACTATTGAAAAGGAAACATTTTTTTTTTCGAGACAGGGTTCTCCCGAGTGCTGGGATTAAAGGCGTGCGCCACCACCGCCCGGCTTGAAAAGGAAACATTTTATTTCATTATAGAATATTCATTCCTGGAGTATTTCTCAGATTTAGCAACTGGTGAACACTCTGAGGTTATGTTATTTTAGTCTAGAAATCTGTGAACAGGAAGGAAGACCTTGATAACATGTAAACTAAGCTAAATAATCATTGTCAGAACCAGGCCTGGTGGCATATGCGTGTAGTCCTAACACATGGGAGGTGGAGGCAGGAGGATCAGGAGTTCAAGGTCATCCTCCTACATAGTGAGTTAGAGGCCAGCTGGGATAATAAGACCCGGACTCAAAAACAACAACCAACACAGTCGTTGCCAACTGCGGAAGCCATCAGCACCACTCTCCTGGTGCTCAGGGAGGCAAATGTGGGGCTTCCCAGCTAGCAGGTGGAAAGTGGAAGTGAGGTGTCAGGTGAGGGCCTGAGCAATCACAGAGCAAAGGCCAGGCTTGCAGCTCTTGTCCCGACTCCCGCTCTTGGCAATTTCCAGATGCCCTAGGTCTCAGGGAGAGCAGAAGAAGGGCAAGTAGACCTTCAGAGCAGACTCTTAACTGATACCAGCTGATTAAGTGAATTAAACTCTCAGTGTTTTGGGGGATAGGCACAGGATGTTCATCTCCCTACCACTACCCTGAGGACTTTCGCTAGAGTTTTGGGAACCCAATCTGAAGCTAAAACAGAACTGGAACGGCTTCAACAAGACGAGGAGGAGGGGAGCTCTGCTTCCTTCTCATGACCCTGTCATGTACATGCCTTTCTATCCTGCCTCAAAATACAGCCTAAGATAGAAAACTTGTCTCTTCTGCTGCTGAGCTATGGAGTTGCATGTCACCACAGCATAACTTTGCTCACACTGACAGGATGCCAAGTGATCAAGAGTAAGTCCGTTATTTAAAAATGGAAAATGGGGCTAGGGATGTAGCTCAGTTGGTAGGGCAATTGTCTGCATGCAGAACCTTGGATCTAACCAGGTATGATGTCACAAACCTGTAATCTCTGATGCGTATAAGAGGGACAGAAGTTCAAGGTTATCGCTGGCTACTTAGTAAGTTTGCCACCAACCTGCACTACATGAGGCCCTGTTTTAAAAGCAAATAGATGTACAAAACTGAAAAAATAAAATGTCCACAGTTTAGTAGAAAGGTAACAGTTCCTGGAAATTTGGGAGAGTCCCCGTATTTACTGGGCAAATTTAGGTTCCCTGTCAAGATTCTTAGCTTTGCTAGTAAGAAAAAAAAATAAGAATGGGCTCAAAAGGAATCTAAGAACAATTTTGTTAGGGTTTAAAAAGAAAAACCCTAGGGCAGGCAAGCTGTAAATGTCCACAGCTGCCCAGATGTGGAACAGGGAGAAGAGAAAGGAAAGAGGTCAGGCTGACTGTGTTAAAGCTAGCACGGGGGTCGGGCACACGGTGGACAAGCAGCCGCACGGTAGGGAAGCTACCTAGAGGAAGAGTGAAGCCTGAAGAGTCAGAGAAAGCCTGCTTAGCAAAGAGAAGGAGAGGAAAAGTCACACTTTGGTAATCCAGAACAGTGGGAAGACTTACAGAGGGACCTGGCTGCTGCTGCTCTGCCATCAGCTGTGCTGGGGTGGGGACACTGGGAAGGAAGAGTACATGGTCTCATCGAAGGGATCATTATTCCTCCCATTCCTGGTGTGGCTTAAGGTGAAGGCACCCTGCTGGAGGGTGGTCCACTGCCAGGTAATCGGCCGGCCCATCTCTATTAGTTTTATTTCAGGTAACTTGGTGTGTTGGGTCTCTGCTCAGGCCAGACGTGTTGTTCTCTTCACCAGAAGGAACTAGATTTGGCCTAATGAGCCTTGACTGCTATTGTGACATAACTGGGTCAGAATCGGGGTTTAGTCAGTGGCTAGACAGGTCAGAGCAGAGAAGGCAAGGATCCAGAACCTGGGCAGAGCCACCAAGCTGGCACAGATGGCCAGGCCAGGTGCCAGCTACCAGGAAAGCCATGAGATGGTGTCTTCATACGGTAGACTTACGGCTGCCAACATGACTTGGTAGTTGGGTCAGGCCCAAAAAGTGAGGCTTTGGCCATTAAAAAAAAAAAAAAAAAAGAAAAAAAATCTCATTTAATAGAACAGTGTTTGATCATTGTCCAAGCAGATTAGATAATTAACCCCACAGGAATAGAGATTCTTGAACATTCTCATAACAGAAGTATCTTAAAATTTGGTGCTTGGGGTGGAGCTGAATGGACGGATGAAAAAATAAATAGCTTGAGAATCATCGGAAAGAAGCCAAATGAATCATTACAAGTGAAGATTTTTTGTGAATGGCTCTGGAGACTGGACTAGGAGTTTGAAATAAACAGGACAGAAGTTCTTTTCTCTTGATCTGACACCCATTAATTCATAGATACAAACAATTTGCTTTAGATATGATTAATTTTTTCTTGGTCTTAAGCCTTGGGGTGCTTTGTAGAATGTTCTGTCTAGAGGTTCTTTTATAGACTTCCAACTGCATTTCTATAGCATTTATGGAATTGAGCTAACAACCAAACAAGACCACGTATGGAATGGTTGTGAAGGCACAGGTACAAGTTTTCTAGGCAGCTGCGACCAACTAGTACACATTTGGTGACTTAGATGAAAGGAATTTATCCTGTCACAGTTCTGGAGACTAGATGTTCAGGTGTCTGCAGAACTGGTTCTGCCTGAGGACTGTAAGGAAGGATGCGTTCCGTGTCTCCTCGCTAGATTCTGCTGGGTTTCTGGCGATCTTTGGTCTTCCTTGCTTTGTAGATGCAGCAGTGACGCCTCTGCCTTTGTATTCACATGGTCATAATCATCCCACCATGGGTAAGCATGTCAGCTGACCATCCTGATCACAACGAGGATGACCTCATCTAGAATACAGATATCTTAATCATTCTATTTGACATTAAGGTCACATGTGAAGAGACCGCCGATTAAAGCCCCAGCCTAGGAACTTGACCAACATCAGCACACATCTGGGGTAGTTTCCTTCAAAACGCCTTCCCAGGTCTCCTGTGGGAATATTTGCACATTTTTATTTCTCCCTGGGCCTTGGGGGTCAGACATTACACTTCCAGCATGTCTGGCAAAGTACCTGCCACAAGCGTGGTACCCCAGTCTCCCTTGAGTTAGTGACTACAATAGCCTTCGGATTTCTCTCTCATCTTCTGACACTTGGTGTTTGTTTTCATCCTAGTTCATTCTGCACAAAATTATCCATCCTCCCTTTATTTTTGAGACAAGATCACGTGTATCTTAGGCTAGCCTCTGTCTTAGGGTTTCTATTGCTGTAAAGAGGCAACTCTTTTTTTTTGTTTTGTTTTAGTTTTTGTTTTTTGAGACAGGGTTTCTCTGTGTAGCTTTGGAGTCTTTCCTGGAACTCACTCCGTATCCCAGGCTGGCCTCGAACTCACAGAGATCCTCCTGCCTCCCGAGTGCTGGGATTAAAGTGTGCACCACCACCACCACCGCCCAGCCATGGCAACTCTTATAAAGGAAAACATTTAATGGGGTGGCTCACAGTTTCAGAGGTTTAGTCCATTGACGTCATGGTGGGATATGGTGGTATGTAGGCAGACGTGGTGCTGGAGCTGAGAGTCCAATATCTTGATAGGCCGGTCACAGGAAGTGGTCTGAGGCACTGGGTATGGCTTGAGCATCTATGAGACCTGAAAGCCCACCTCTACAGTGACACACTTCCTCCAAAAAGGCCACACCTACTCCCACAAAGACACACCTCCTAATAGTGCCACTCCCTTTGAAGGTCATATTTTTTAAACCAGCACATTCCACTTCCTGGTCCCCAAAGGCTTGTAACTATATCTTAATGCAAAAATGCATTCAATCTAACTTCAAAAGTCCCCATAGTCTATCCCAGTCTCAACAATGTTTTAAAGTCCAAAGTTCAAGGTCTCTTCTGAGGTTCATGCAATCTCTTAACTGTAATCCCCCATAAAATCAAAATAAAAAACAGATCACATACTTCCAACATATAATGGCATGGGATATACATTACCATTCCAAAACATAGGGAAGAAAGTATGGTGATGAAATACTGGACCAAAGCAAGACCAAAAACCAGCTGGGCAAACTCCAGACTCTGCATTTCCATGCCTGATGTCAAAATGCTCTTCAGATCTCCAACTCCTGTTCAGCTTTGTGGACTGCAACACACTTCTTTTATCTTGGGCTAGTTCCACTCCCTGTTAGCAGCTTTCCTTGGCAGGTATCCCATGGCTCTGGCATCTCCAACATCTTGGGGTCTCCAAGGCACTCCAGGCTTCAACTTCACAGCTTCACACAATGGCCTCTCTAGGCCTCCATTCAGGGACACCCCTGACGCACGCCTGGGCTCAGCAGCTTTCCTTAGTCTCAGGGGCAAAGTCCATAGCCCCTTTCTTCTATTCTTAACTGTGAAGCCAGAACCATGGCCGAAGCTGCCAAGTTCTGCTGCTTGCTGGGGCTAGAATGTGGCCTCCTTGTTCAATCACATTTTCACTAGCTTTCTGTTTTCCATGGTTTCCTTCACTGCCTAAGCTTGGCTGTCTTTGAACTTGCTCTGTAGACCAGGGCTGGCCTTAAAGTCAGAGATCCACTAGCCTATGCCTTCTGAGTCCTAGGATAAAAAGTGTGCACCACCAAACCTAGAACTAAGCTTTTCTTTAATTTCTGTTCACAAATTGGAAACTGAAATGAGTGGGATCATGCCCTGAGGTCCTCAGTCCCCTTAACCCATTTCTTAATCTGTTCATCTCCTTGATGCTGTGGGATGTTCTGTATGGCAAATGTGTTGCTAATTAGTCAATAAATAAAACACTGATTGGCCATTGGCTAGGCAGGAAGTGTAGGCGGAACAAGGAGGAGAATAAAGCTGGAAAGTGGAAGGCTGAGTCAGAGAGACACTGCCAGCCACCATGATGACAAACAGCATGTGAAGATGCCGGTAAGTCACAAGCCATGTGGCAAGGTATAGATTAATAGAAATGAATTAATTTAAGCTGTAAGAACAGTTAGCAAGAAGCCTGCCACGGCCATACAGTTTGTAATCAATTTAAGTCTCTGTGTTTGCTTGGTTGGGTCTGAGTGGCTGTGGGACTGGCAGGTGATAGAGATTTGTCCTGACTGTGGGCCAGGCAGGAAAACTCTAGCTACACCTTGAACACAGGATTTAGCTCTATTCCACTTCCTGGTGCTCCTTTTCTTCTCAGCTTGCTCCTTTTCATTATAAATCATTATACACATGCAAACTAGTAACCACATGACAGAGTCTATACTAGGCTGTTTTGAGATTTCGTCTGCCAAAAGGAATTAATCCACATCTTTTCATTTTAGGCAGACTCTTTCGACAAGGACTAAAAGCAGCCACTTTCTTCACCAAAATATTGCAAGAAAGATCTCAAGCAACATACTAAAATTCTTCCCTGAAACCTCTTGAACCAGTCCCCCACAGTTCAAATCACTCTTAGCACCACTGTCTTCCATGCTCCTACTAGTATGGCCCTTTAAGCAGTGCTTAAAGCATTTTACTGCTTTCATAACCCAAAGTACCAAAGTCCAAATTCCTCAAAACAAAGGCATGGCCAGGCCCATCACAGCAATACCCCAGTTCCTGGTACCAACTTCTGTCTTAGTTGGGGTTTCTATTGCTGTGAAGAGACAACGTGACCATGGCAACTCTTATAAAGGAAAACATTTAATGGGTTGGCTTACAGTTTCAGAGGTTTAGTCCATTATCATCATGGTGGGACATGGTGGCATGGACAAAGGGAGGGGAAGGCCTGAGACTGGAGGGCCTAGAATGTCCTGGAACACTATGCTTAGTGATGTGCATCTATTTCTTAAAGATGGCATGTCCATGCATATTATATATAATGTGTGTGTGTGTGTGTGTGTGTGTGTGTGTGTGTGTGTGTGTCTGCTGACTAAAAAGGCTATTGAGGAAGTGTTGTGGAATATTATTTTAACTAGGCAAAGATGTGTTACATTTGTTTCTGCTGCCTTTGTTAATGATATAAAGATGTGTTACATTTTTTTATTCTGCATTTGTTTAATTATTTAAGGATGTGTTACTATTTCCACCTTGCCTGCCTAGATACCTGATTGGTCTAATAAAAAGCGAAAGACTAATAGCTAGGCAGAACAGGGATAGGTGGGGCTGGTGGGCAGAAAGAATCAATAGGAGGAGAAATCTAGGCTGGAAGAGAATAAGGAGAAAAGAACGAGGGAGAAGGAGAGAGACACACCTGTGGCCAGAAGCCAGGCATCTGCCAGCCGGGCAGACACCGGAAGCAGGAAAGTAGGACATACAGAAAGAAAGGAAGGTAACAAGCCCCAAGGCAAGATGTAGATAAAGAGAAACAGATTAAAAGAAGAGCTAAGCTAAGGCTGAGCATTCATAACTAATAGTAAGTCTCTGTGTCATGATTTGGGAGCTAGTTGATGGCCCAAAAGGAAAAGCCTGTTACAAGGAAGATTCCCGTCTTGCAATCATTTGCTCTTCTTTTACTATCATTTATGATTTTTCTCAACAAGATCATTGGCATGTCAGCTGTGATGATATGATGACTGAGAGAACCCAGAATAAACAGTGTGAGGAGAGTCTCTTCTCCAAGTTTATAAATGCAGGAGGACAATTTCCAATGCTCTTGTGGTCACAGCAGAGACAGGTGACGGCTTTATTGCCACATCCAAGTAAATCACACCCATGAGTTCCATCTGAAACTGTCAGAGCTGCAAAAACAATTGGACAGGACTTGTCATTATATATGAATTAAATATTCATCTCTTAATAGTCACTTTACCAGCACTGAAAGGTTGGTAATAGACTGGCTTAGTGTGAATGAACTACAGTGATGATTTGATGTGACCCACTTACTGCAATTCTCACTGCTTTAAATCTGGACAGATTTATACAGTCGACAGGAGATGATACTAGAAGTCAATTACAAGATCTGATGGCATGAGACAATAGCATTTATTTCTTGTGCATATGTTTACTGCTCAGTTGGAGTTCAGCTAGTTCAGTTCCTGGGCAAAGAGTGCACTTGGGTTTTGTATGAATGTTGCTTCCTGCCTTGGGTCACAGGGTCTTCCAAGCAACACAGATGCAAAGACACAGGTCTCAATTTTGCACATGTTACTTATGCTGACATCTCAGTGGTCAAGTAAACCACATTGTCATATCCAGCACCGAGATGATATGGAAGTATATGTCTCCCAACACCTCCATGGAAGAGGGACATTTGAAAGGAGATATTTGATTTGAGTTAGTTCATAGACACTGTTGTCATGATCACTGAGTCTATAATCATGGTTATCTAAGGTCTGTCCTCACTGTGCCTTTCTAGGTCTCTCTCACACTGTTTTTTTTTCCATCTCTTTAAAAAATAGAAAAAATTTTTTTATTCTTTGACAATTATATATATGTATTATATATGAATAATGTGTCTTGATCATATATACCTCCAATTCTCCCTCCCACTCCTTCTAGACAACCTTGACACACCCCCTTCCCATCTCCTCCCTTTGATAACCCACTAGATCCAGTTGCTGTTGCCTTGTTGGCTTGATCTTGGGCAGGTAACCATAGCTGCAGTGAGTTCATGAGCACGATGGGCAGGTCACATCCAGAAGACATTTCACAGGCAGGACCCCTCCCCATCTTCTATTTTCTTTCCACTCCCTATTCCTCAATGTTCCCTGAGTCTTGTGTCAAGTGGTGAGGTGACGGGGTGGTGGGGTAGAGGGATGGTGCTTGTTGATACAGACGTCCCACGTAGGGCTGAGCACTCAACAGTCAAAACGTTTTGACAGGTTATGAGCCTCTGCATTAACTGCTGACCATGGCAGAGAGAAGCTTCTCTTGACAAGGCAGAGGGTAGCACTAATCTATGTGCACAAACATATTCAAAAGTTTGTTTGGCAACATGTCCATTTAGCAAAACTATACATAGCAGGCTGCCTCATAGGGCCTCTAACCTCTCCAGCCATGGGGTTTTAACTAGGCCTTTAGTACCAGACATGAATTCCCTTCTGCAGAGCAGGGCTCAAATCCAGTTCAAATGCAGAGAGTCACCCCTGTGTGACCTTGGTACCACTATTGCACTTGTGGGCCTATGTTGCTTGGCCAGTCAGGATTTGGCATTTGGGATTTGCTGCTGAGGGATACCATTGATAACTTTTCCCCCAAAGAAAGCCAATTAATAGAGAGGAAGTTTCTGGTTAGTTCCAGCTTGATTTCTCTGTATCCAACAATCAAAGTAAGTTGAGTCTTCAGCAATAAGGTCTTACATCTGGTTCTTGTCGGCAATCAAGTACAATGACAATAGCCTGTATTTTTTTTGGGGGGGGGGGGCCTGGTACTGAGATTTTTATTTAATAACCATGGGGGAAAATTTTACTCATGCAGGGTACCTTTGTTAAAAGTCTTTATTATTTTATCTTTTAGTTAGCCTACAAAGTAGTGGGTTTCCACACATCCTTAGATTTGGCTAATCTATTCCAATCCCCTTCTCTCTCCTATCTGCCCCCCATCCCAATCTCTAATTAAGCTTTTTACTGACTGACTCCCACACCCATAGCATATGTGCTCTGCTATCCCCTCATCTCTTAATCCTCTTCCCCTCCCCCCTCATGAGTCCTCTCTACCTTTCTGACCTTTACAGATGCTCCAAATTAAAGATACAACTCTGAAAATTCAAAGCTGGTACCACATATGAAAAAGAACATTCAGCATTTGTCTTTCTGGGCCTGGGTTACTTCACTTAGTATAATATTTTCCAGTTCCTTTCATTTTCCTGCAAATTTCATCCTTCTTTATAGCTGAATAAAATTCCCTTGTGTAAACACACCACATTTTCATTATCTATTCATCAATTGATGGACATCAAGGCTGATTCCATTTCCTAGCTATTGTAATCCCATTGTGATCAGATAGAATACAAGGAACTATTTCAACTTTCCCTATTTGCTAAGACTTGATTTGTGCCCTAATAGAAGACCTATTTTGGAGAAAGTCCCATGGGCTGCTGAAAGAAATGTATGTTCTTCAGCAATTTGATGGGATATCTGTAGAAATCTGCTAAGCTCTTTTGGTCTGTGATGCCCTTTAATTCAGGTATCTCTCTGTTTATCGTTTGTCAGGATGGTCGGTCAACTGCTGAGAACAGAATGTTAAAGTTGCTCATTGCTACTGTCCTAGGGTTGACCTGTGACTTTACCTCTATTGGTACATTTTAAATTAAATTAAATTTTATGTGTATGGGTGTTTTGTCTGCATGTCTGTCCATCATGTCTGGTGCCAGTGGAGATCAGAAGAGGGCAGAGGATCTCTGTGGGACTGGAGTTACAGATAGCTGTGAGCCTCTTTGTGGGTGTTGGACCTTGAACCTTGGTTCTCTAGAAGCCAGTCCTCTTATCATCTCTCCAGCCCCTGACTTGTGTCTTCTAACTGGGTAAATTAAGAACCTGAATATTCAGAGTTATTGGTGGTTCCTGCCATTTTGTTGGCTCTTCTGGGGCTTGAGCCTCTGTTCTTCCTCTCTCGCTTAGTGCTAATTCTAAGTAGTATTAATTCTAACACCATTTGTTCTTTCTTGTGACCTTGTGGATGTGTTTGAGTTTCTTTTCAGTCTGCAGGATACTTTCAAAAATCTGTAGATCTGGCTTAGCGGTCATAAATTCCTTTAGCCGCTTTTTATCATAGAAGGTTATCCTCCCCACCACCTTCAATTATAATTGAAGCTTTGTTGGGTATAGTAATCTGGATTGGCCATTGGTATCTTTCAGAATTTTTTAAAATTTATTTATTTTTATTGCATGCACATTAATGTTTTGCCTGCATGTATGTCTGTGTGAAGGTGTCAAATCCCCTGAAACTGGAGCTACAGGCAGTTATGAGCTACCATTTCTGTGCTGGGAATTGAACCTCGGTCCTCTGGCAGAGCAACTAATGCTCTTAACCACTGAGCCATCTCTCCAGCCCCTATCTTTCAGAATTTGAAATGCATCATCCCAAGCTCTTTGGCTTTTAAAGTTTCAGTTGAATAATCTGCCGTTATTCTTTATATGTGACTTGATGTTTCTTTCTTGCAGCTTTCAACATACTTTCTTTGTTCTGTATATTTGGTGTTTTAATTATAATATGATGAGGGCAGGTTGTTTTCTGGTTTTGTCTGATTATTTTTCAATGCCGCCTGTTCCTGGATTGTATCTATTTTCCTAACTCTAGAAATTTTCTGTTGTGATTATTTTGAAAATTTCTTCCATGTCTTTATAACTGTGTTTCTCAACATGTGGGTTGAGACTCCTTGTGGGGGTCGGTTGACCTTTTCACAGGGGCTGCATATCAGATAACCTGCATATCAGATATTTATTTACATTACAATTCATAACAGTAGCAAAATCACAGTTGTGGAGTAGCAACGAAAATAATCTTATGGTTGGGAGTCCCCACAACCTGAGGAACTGTAGCAAAGGGTTGAAGTATTAGGAAGGTTGAGAACCACTGCTCTAGAGCAAGATGCTGTAGCTGCGGCTGCTGTTGCTCTTCCACTCCTCCCCCTTCTCCCCGTCAATCCTCTTCTTCCACCTTCTCTTCCTCCTCTTCCGGATCCCCTTCTTCATCTAATAACCTGCAAATTTAATCTTTTTATAATGTCAGGTGCATCCTGAGAGTCCCACTGGTACCTTCCTATTATTTTATCTTTGTCCATGTTGGATTGTTCCAAATCCTCCACCTTGTCTTCAAGCTCAGATATTCTGTCCTCTTCTTGAGTTATTGTGTTGGTGAGACTTTCCACAGAGCTTTGTATTTGATTCATATGTTTTTTATTTCTTATATTTCAGATATTTTTCTTTGGTATTTCTATCTCTTTGTTGAATTCTTCTTTCATATCATCCATTGCCTTCCTTATTTTGTTTATTAGTTTGGGAATTTGAACACACTTACGATTATTATTTTGACTTCTCTGTCTGGTATTTCATCTTCACTCACTTTCACTAGATGCCATTGCAGTAGGGTTAGTAAATATTTGGAATTATTACATTGCCTTGGTTGTTCATGTTTCTTATGATATTGCTTTGGAATTTTCAAATTTGGTGTTATTTATTTGCTTGGTATTTTTTTTATTTTGATTTGTTTTCTGAGTAGTTCAGGCTAGCTAACCTGTTTCTCCTTTCCAAGTGCTGGGAATAAAGGTGTGCACCGTCAGTCCTGGCCTTGGCTTATCAGCTCTATTCTTTCAGTTGAAATATTTGCAATGTTCAAGTGTACTTGGATTTGGTAGCATTGAGTATGTTGTTTAGGAAATAATTCCTCAGACCCTTGCTTTGGGTGCCTGCTGTAAACTCAGTATATTCTTTGAGTAGGATATTAACTAAGAGAGCAACTGCAGGTGTTTGGTATTACCTCTGTGCCTTTGTTCTGCCAGCCGATTAATAGTGACCTTTGATTTTAATAACTGTCGCGGGTAGTATGGAGTATACTTGGATTTTAGTTACTAAGATTAGGAATGGGAGGGAAATAAGATGGGTAAGGATAGGACTAAATATTAGCTCAACTCTAAGAATAAAAAATAAATCTGAGGTGTGTAAAGCAGTGAAGAGGAGAAAAGTAGAATCCTGGTAGGATGCACAGACTTTAGAGACTGTAAAGCTGAAGAAGGTTAGAACTAAGAAGTAAAAGAAGAGAGGATAAGAAAGAGAGAAAGAATACAAGACTCTGGAATAAAAGGGGAGAATGTGAGATGTGCCTGAAGAGTACGGTAAGGATGCCCTGAAGAAGGAACATAGGCACAGTTCTAAATCCTAGCTGAGCAATATGCGAGAAACAAAACCACCACAAGACACGTGTGCAGAGTAGAAGGGAAATGAGAGAGAAAAGGCATACTTATGGAATGGATCACTGCCATAACTGTGCTGAGCCGACAGGTAAAGGGCTCCGAGCATCCTGTTCTAGTGGGTTCCATGTGGTGCTGTGTGGCAGAAGGAAGAGTAGGAGTTAGTAGTCTCTGTAGCTACAAGGGACTGTGTCGGGGTAGGGGATGTTATGTGTTTTCCTGGTAGTTCCCTCAGATTTGTGTGCTTGACCACGGCCTTTCTTGGTCCTGAGGTCTGGTGTATGTGAGAAGCAGCACTTCTCTTGCCTGTATATTTCTTTTCAAAATTTATTTATTATTAAAAGTGTGTGCACGTGTGTGCACATGAACCACTGTGCTCACATGATGGTCAGAGGGCAACATGCCCGAGTCAGCTAGCTTCCTTCCACTGTGTGAGTCCTGGGGATTGAACCCAGGTCATCAGGCAGCAAGTACCTGTGCTCACTGTGTCATCCTGTTAGCCCTCCCTGCTGCTTTCTAAAATGTGTAACCTGCTTTCAAAGGTCAAGTAATATATATATATATATATATATATATATATATATATATATACACTCTCTCTCTCTCTCTCTCTATATATATATATATATATATATATAGCTAGAACTTTCCTGCCTGGCCCACAGTCAGGACAAATCTCTGTCACCCGCCAGTCCCACAGCCGCTCAGACCCAACCAAGTAAACACAGAGACTTATATTGCTTACAAACTGTATGGCCATGGCAGGCTTCTTGCTAACTGTTCTTATATCTTAAATTCATCCATTTCTATAAATCTATACCTTGCCACGTGGCTTGTGGCTTACCAGCATCTTCACATGCTGCTTGTCATGGCCGTGACTGGCAGTGTCTCCCTCTGCCTTCCTGTTCTCTCAATTCTCCTCTCTGTTAGTCCTGCCTATACTTCCTGCCTGGCTACTGTCCAATCAGTGTTTTATTTAGTGACCAATCAGAGCACTTTGACATATAGACCATCCTGCAGCATATATATATATTTCTTGAAAGTGGATTAACTGTGCCACCTACATCCATCCTGTATTTTATCTTTGTGTCTATGATCGAGCCATCTCCAAGTTGTGACCTTGTACTGGTTAGCTTTTGTCAACGTGACACAAACTAGAGTCATCTGGGAAAAGGAAACTGACTGAGAAAACGGCTCCATGAGAGTGGCTCATAGACAAGACAGTGGGGCGTTGTCTTGGTTACTGACTGATATGGGAGGGCTGGCCCACTGTGGGCTGTGCCACCCTTGGGCAGGGGGTTCTAAGTTGTATAAAAAACAGGCCGAGCAAGCTATGTGGAGCAAGGTAGTAAGCAGGGTTCCCTCATGGCCTCTGCTTCAGTTCCTGCCTTCAGGTTCCTGCCTTGAATTCCTGTCCTGACTTCCCTTTATGATGGGCTGTGATCTGGACATAGAAGCCAAATAAACCTTCTCCTCCCCACATTTGGTCGTAGTGTTTTGACAGAGCAATAGAAAGCAAAGTAGGACAGCCCCCACCAGACCCTCTATGTCCTTACCCATTCATTACAACATCCTAAAGAAGCCACTTCTAGAATTCCACAACCAGAAGTGACCTGCATCTACTTTGTGCAACTGTATGATATACTCCTTCCTTCCTTTACTAATCCATAATTCATGTACAAAGCACCTACTATGTGTCATAGTGCTGGAATTCAATCATAACGTTCATAGTCTATTGAGGGGCATTCATCAAATAATACTCTTCTTTTTCTTTTCATTTTTTTTTCTCTTTTTGAGAGAGGATTTTTCTATGTAGACCAGGCTGGCCTGGAACTCACTCTGTAGACTAGGTTGGCCTGGAACTCAGGGATCTGCCTGCCTCTGCCTCCTGAGTCTTGGGATAAAAAAATGCATTCTGCCATTCTTAAGTGTGTACTTGTTTCCCATTAGCTTCTACTGTCCATCCTGGTTATCACTCCCAAAGGAGGGAAAGAAAATGGATCTAGAGGTTGAGGCAGAAAGACTGCAAGTTCAAGCCTTGCCTGGGCCACAGAGTTCAGTGCCAGGCTGGACAACTGAGTGAGACCTGTCTCAAAATAAAAAAATAAAACACAATGAATAGTTCAGTGGTGGTGCTTTTGGCCTAGTTGCCTTGTTATCTGTAGGCGTCTTTGACCCCAGCAAACTGGCAGAGTTTTATTGACTGACTACCTTCCCTCAGGTGAGGCAATCAAAGAAATGATATTGTACTAACTGCTGCACAACAATTCATTTGAACTCACAGCATACATTTTTTTGTGGTAGTTTTGGTTTTGTTTTTCTAAACAGGGTTCCACTGTGTAGCCCTGGCTGTCCTGGAACTCATTCTGTAAATCAGGCTGGCCTCGAATTTAGAGTTTCACCTGCCTCTGCCTCCTGAGCACTGGGATTAAAGGTGGGCACCACCACACCTGGCTCCTCACAGCACACATTTAAAAGTATGCACATGTATCTTCATAACTGGAGTGCTAGGGATAAGAACATCCGAGATGCAAATGGGGTACCTGCCATATTGGAAATGCAAATGTGGGACAATATGGGGCTGTGTGAATTTTAGGACTCTGGGTTTTAGATGTCTGGTCTGCAGGCTGCACACCCCACATGGATAAAGACTGATCTCCATCTGTCTCATCCATCTTCATTTGGCTTCTGTGAATAAATAATATTTAGGCATTTTAGAAATATTTCCAAAATGCCACAATCACTCTATGTTTCCTGGGCCCAGTAGCCTTTCCTTCACATTCTCCTTATTAATGTCTTCAGGTCTATGAAGCGAATTATAACTACCATATTATATTATGTTATGTTATATTATATTATATTATATTATATTATATTATATTATATTATATTATATTATATTATATTATATTATACTAGGAACCTGCTCATTATTTCCCCAACTCTAATTCAGTTAGCCATTTGTTACAGGTGGCCTATAGAGTGGCTGTCAAATGCCAGCAATTACCAAGAGAAAAAAGAGAGTGGGACCAAAACTAAATATACACACATACATACATATTTATATTTAATATTATATGTCCTTGAAGTGAAGCGTTCAACAGAATTTTATCTAGCCAGTCATGGAAAACTCCAGAAATAGCCTTTCTTTCATACACGAGGGACAGACTACTGAGGTCATGGAGCAAAGGTTCTAGAAGAGAAAATGAGTAAATATGTAATTCTGTTTGCATTTGCCATCTCCATGATGAAGAGAAATCAATAGGTTTACAGAATACGGCAACTGTTCTTTTAAATGAGGGTTTTCTGAAAGGTGGTTTTCTACCGAAGAGGAGCTGATGATTCCCAATAAGTGATTTATTCTTTAGGGAATTGTATATGCTTAATTAAGGTTGTGCTGGGTCAGCACCACAGTGAGGAAGCATGAGAAATTCACTGTCAAATTCCTCTCACCTCAAAAAGTCAGAGTTAAATGTAAGCATTTGAAATTCAAAGCTGGGTTCATTCAGAACTTCTCTGTGAAAGGTTGATTTGTTAGAGGAAGTGGGTTGGATGTCCTGGGGGTTATAACACTGAAAAAGAAGTTCAAAGAGAATGAGCATAGAAGTGTGTCATTCTTGAGTAAAACCTCACGACGTAATGAGGTGGGCCTGTGAGGAGACGGACTGCTTTATTAATTTTCGGCTGGCCTACTCATTCATGCTCTTTTCCATAGAAGAATGAACTGGGTTACAATGCGGCCACTCTCCATTTAAAATGACACTTATTCAACAGCAGGCCTGCCTCCTGCATTCACTTCTTCGTAGTCTCTTACACAGCCAGCTCATTTTCCCCTGAGTTCTACAGAGAGCATTTCTTCATGGTGTGCTTGAGTGCTTTATTCTACTCTAATTTAAGTGTGTCAAACTATGCCACTTCAAATCGTTTTCCCCCAGGAGTTTCCTGTAGTCTGAAAAATATCTTCATTAAGAAACCCTCTAGTATTTAGCTTATTTTAAAATGCTGTTCTATCTGGCATCAAAAATAGGCTGTTCCCTCAACTATTAGGTTTGACTGTAGAAATTCATTCCAGAAGGTAGCAGGCACGACAACAAGAAAGGAGGGCATCTTTCCTTCAGAAAACCCACAGTTTGTAGTTCAGTTGTAATGAACACATTCAAGTTTCTATTGGCAGTGTTGTAGACATGACTCAGTGGTTAAGAGCCATGGATGCTCTTACAGAGGACCTGGGTTTGATTTACAGCACCCCCATGGTGGCTCACAACCATCTGTAACTCCAGTTTCAAGGGACACATTGCCACCTTCTTGCCTTCATTGGTACCAGGCACATACATGGTACCCAGACATACATGCAACAAAACACTCACACACATAAAAATAAGTTAATAGTTAAAAAACCAATCTAATTGGCTTGACATCTTTTGCTGTAGACAGATCTCTCTTACTCTACCGGTTTTGAAGTTTGGGTCAGAGAAAAGCAGAGGGTGAAGGGGAATGAACATTTTAAAGTATAGAATACACTTTTTTCCCCATTATATATATTTTTCACACACACAGACATGCATGTATAGTAACACGGTGGGGAGGGGGAAACATCCATCTAGTATGGTTAAAACTGAGGAAACCAGTGAAACTCCAACAACGCAGATGTGACCGTTAGCTTTTCTTCCTTTTGAGGTTAGTGAACTGGGCAGGCATCTTGCTGAGAAGTCAGGGCATGGGTTTTGAACCTTTATGGATTTCAGCCATGGGGGCTGGTGAGATGGCTTTGTGAGTAAAGGCTCTTCCTGTCAAGACTCATGACCTGAGTTCAATCTCTGGACATGGCGGAAGGAGAGAACCAATTCCTACAAGTTGTCCTTTGACCACTCACATGAGCATGCCTCCCCTCCTCCAACACAATAAATATATAAATAATATAGAAAAGAAAATTAAAAAATTTCTTCCTTTAATCTTTGCTTAGTATGTTTGAAGCCCCGGATTCAATTCCCAGCAAGGTCTAAAACTGGATTTGGTGGCACAAATCTGTGATCCTAGCAGTTTCTGAAGGTAGAGACAGGAAGATCAGGAGTTCAAGGTCATCTCCCACTGCATAATGGAGGCCATCCTGGGATACATAAAACCTTGGTCTTAAAAAAAAAAATTAAAAACCTAAAAACATCAATTAAACTAAATTATTTCACAAGAGCTACATCATTAAGCACTGTATTTTGATTTTACTTATTTTCCATTTTTTTCTATGTGTGTTTTCATGTCTTGGGTATCTGAGCACGTTTGTGTGTATGTGTGTATAGAGGCATGAGGCTGATGTTGGGGAGCATCCTTGATCTCTCGTCCATCCTATTCATTGAGTCAGGGTCTCTCAGTCAAATCCAGAGCACCTCCATATACACAAAATGCCTCCCCAGTTAACTGACCTCAAAACCAAACAAAACAAAAAGAAAAAACAACAAAAAAAAAACCCAACAAACCCAGAAAACAAACAAAAACCCCAACAGAAAACAACAAACCAAAACCAAAACCAAACGAAAAAAAACCCTAAAGGTCATCCTTGTGTTCTTGTAGCTTCTTTGGTTTCTTCATTTTTCATGGTACCACATGGATGTTTATTCCTTCAATGCTAGTCTAAGGCGTATCTGTGTGTGTGTGTGAATGTCTAGTCTCTACAGTCAGTCTGCTCCGGGGATATCCTGTGTCTGCCTTCTGAGACTGGAATTACAGGGGGACCCCCGTGCCCACCCAGCTTTTAAATGGGTTCTGGGGATCCGAACCCCTAGTCTGCACTGGCGCACAGCAAGCACTTTAACCACTGAGCCGTCTCTCCGGCCCCTGCACTTTAATTTTAATAACTTAATTGGCGTGACAAAGGAGGGGAAGGTTGCCAAAGCAAGTATGCCCTACATGCACAGTGTCTGTCGAGGGTGGCGAGAGGCTCAGCAGTACAGCGATAACTTACCGTCTTCAGGGCTTCTTCCAACTGTGGCTGCCACAGGGGCAGGATTTCTGCTGCTGGCTCTCACTGTGCTGGATGTGCACCCAGCAGCTCTCCTTGCAAAAGCAGAGCACTCCTATGGAGCCCCCAGGAGACACACAAATGGAGCAGCTGATGTATTTTCTCTACTTAGGAAGTGTTAATTAAAACTACATGTGGTTTGAAATGTTTGCCGTTCTTTCTCTTCTGAAACCCTTACAATTTGCTTTGCACAAAAGTCTGAGGTCTCTGTGTAAGTCACTGAGACGATGGCTTTAGCGAAGAATTCAGTTTCCCTTTAGCATAGGATGGTTTAAGGTGCAAAAGGCCAGGGCCAAATTTAATAGGTCATTTGCTAGAAGTAGCACATCTCTGGGCACCATCAACCGGCTTATGTCATACTTTAAGTTTGAAAATTTGAAATTAAAATACATACAAGTTGTACAAAACAAAAACATGTTGCCTAAATAATGACTGATGAAGTCGCACCCTGCATCTCAATCCTGCCTGCATCCCAAAGCCTCTGCTCGACCCTCCATCTTCCCTCAGCGACAACTATAGACATCTCTTACTTTTCTTTAGAGTTTTAACACTAGGCACACATTGTCAAACTCGGCAGTTAAATTTTTTTCTGCTTTGAATTTTATAGAAAACGAGATCACGTAGTGTGAATACTTCCTTGACTGGCTTCTATGTTCAACACATTTGCCAAAGTTATCTAGATTTCTAACATAATTGTGCTTTTTTTTTTCTACACTGGTTTACAGTCTTCCATTATGAATGAGTCTATAATCCATTTGTTCATTTTACTGTTAATAGGCACCTGAATGTTTCAGTCTGAGAATAGAACAAATACCCAAATAATACAAGAGCTCTCGCTTCAGGGCTGGAAGTGTGGCTCTGCTGAGCATCTGCTTAGCATGTGTCAAGGCCCTGTGTTCAATCCCCAGCACCATAAACAAACAAACCAAGAATCCAAGTCAAAACCAAGGACAAAAGCACATGTTAAGTGTCTCTTGGTGTTCCTGTGTACACAGTCATGCACACTTACACCTCAGTGCTTATTCATTTCTATAGACACTACATATTACCAAACTATTTTCTTTTTCTTTTTTTTTAAATAATGAATGTATTTATTTATTTACATCCTGGCCGCAATTTACCCTCCCTCCTCTCCTCCCAGTCCCTCCCACCTTCCCTCTGTCGTCCCCCCCCCCCCGCCACTTCCCCACTTCTCCTCCGTTTCTTTTTAGGTAAGCACAGGTCTCCCTTGAGTATCAACAAAACATGGCGCATCAAGTTGCAATAAGACTAAGCACCTCCCTAAGTATTAAGGCTGGGCAAGGTGACCCAGTATGAGGGGTAGGGTTCCAAAAGCCAGTAAAAGAGTCAGGGACAGGCCCTGTTCCCAGTGTCTTCACAGGAGGACCAAGCTACACAACTGTAACAGATATGCAGAGGGCCTAGATCAGTCCCATGCAGGCTCCCTGATCATCGATTTAGTCTCTGTGAGCTCATGTTAGTTGATTCTGTGGGTTTTCTTGTGGTGCCCTTGACCCCTCTGGCTCCTACAATCCTTTCTCCCCTCTTCTCCAGGATTCCCCAAGTCTGCCTAATGTTTGGCTGTGGGTCTCTGCATCTGTTTCCATCAGTTGCATTTTTTAAGCAACTGTACTATTTATTATTTTATTTATTGATTGATTTTTTTGAAATTAAGTCTCACCCTATAGCTCAGACTTACTTGAACTAACAGCAATCCTCCTACCTCAACCTCCTCAGTGTTGCCTGTCTTCCTTTCTTCCTTTCTTCCCTCCCTCGCTCCCCCCTCCCTCCCCCTTTCTTGCTTTCTCTCTCCCTCCTTCTCTCTCTCTCTCTCTCTCTCTCTCTCTCTCTCTCTCTCTCTGTCTCTGTCTCTGTCTCTTTCTGCATTAGCAGGTCTCTTTCTATGCTGGCTGGGACCTTCAATCCCAGGTTGAATGCAGCACTGATTACGGATAGACTCATTGCAGATCTCAGTGGGAAAGTATCCATCCATTTGTTGCTGTGTATTTCATGTTGATACCCTGTCAAAATCAACAACTCCTGTTCCACCCGAGTTTGCTGAGACTTTGCAGTGTTCATCATAACGCACAGCATCACGGTGTTCTCTCCATTTGCTCATCACTTGGCATCTCCGTTACACCATTAATATTACAAATTGTTTTGATTGATTTTTTTTTTCAATCTTAGCCAGTTTGCTCTCCTGCAATGAAGTCAGATTTTTTTTTTAAATATATTTTGCTACATTTGATTTTCTAGGATTTTGTTTAGGATTTTCCAGTCTATGCTCTGAGAGATGCTGGCATGGACTTCATCCTTCCCATAATGTTTCTGTGGTGTTTTCATATCAAGGTTATGAAGTTCACTCAGAAATAATCAGAAATAGACCCCGGTCTGCTGTTCTCTAGAAAAGTCTGTTTAAACATTCGGGGGAATTCACCAGCAGAGCCATCTGGGCCCATCGTTTTCTCTGTGGGATGGAATTAGATTGAGAACATGGTTTCTTTATTAGGCGTTTAGATTATTTGTTCCTGTGGTAGCTTTGATGACATGTGTTTTCATCTGTATCACCTAAAATTTAAAATTTATTGGCATATTTTTTTCCAATTTCTTCTTGTGATCATTAGAATGTCCTTGTCATCTAAATAGAAGTCAGAAAGTGAGGGTTCTTGGGGCAAATCTTGCCCAAGCCTGATTTTGTTGAGGCCAATAAAAAGAGTGGTTTTTTAGACTTTGAAAGAGCTGTTAAAAACAAAACAACAGAAATATGAGACTATGTAACAGAGGCCACAGTTTCTTCTCTTAACTTTAATATTTCCTTAGTTGAAGTTTCTTTGTAATTTAATTTCCTGTTCCTTTTCTAACTTCTTGAGAGAGCAATTCTTGTAAATATTCTGTGTGTCCTGGAAAAGGTCAGATTTGCTATCTTGTTATTTGAAATTTCTCTGTCCTTATTGACTTCCTGTCTTTTTATTCCAACTGTTAAAATCTTCTTCTGTGGGACCTGTGAGATGGTTCAGTGGGGAGAAGCACTTGCTGCCAAACCTGATGATCTGAGTTCAATAACAAGGATCCACACAGTGGAAGGACAGACCCATCTCCTGCAAACTGTCCTCTGACCTCCACATGCATGTCATGCACACACACACACACACACACACACACACACACACACACACACACGCGCGCGCGTGCGCACACACACACACACACACACACACACACACAGAGGTACATATGCACACCAAAGAAAAAGGTAAATGGTTTGCTTTATTTTTGAGACAGGATCTCACTCTGTAGAGCAGGCTGTTCACAAACTCAAGAGATCAGCCTGCCTCTGCCTCCCAAGTACTAGAATCAAAAGCATGCACCGCCATGCCTGGCCCTAAAAGTTTTCTTTAAGTGTCAGATGAAGGCTTTATATGTAAGTGATTCACAATTTTTTGACCTAGTTTCTCTCACCTAAATTCACATTTGTCACAATATAAGCAATAATAAAAATGTTGATTTCAGCTTTTCATATCTTTTTACACCATTACCTAAAATTTGTCATCCCAATCATTTTGTTTTAAACATTCAGCTTTAACGACCATCTACCATTTCTGTTTTTTCCCCTCTCCAGAAACAAGGAAGCAGATTTTGTAAACAAAAATAACAGTATCGGTCATGGTTACTAACCCTTGTATGGAGCATATGTACTAGGTTCTCCGTTGCTTTCTTCTAAACAATAACTTTCAAAATGAAAGAAACTGGTGGAAAAAAAAAAAAAACGAAGGTCTTGCTTCAGGTGCTGGCTGGGTGCCAGAGTTCAGGGTGCTTCAGTTTTACCTTAAGGAGTGGCCCACGTGTAGTCCTGATTTGTTCAGTAGTGCATCCACCTGTGTGCAAGATGTAGCGGTGCTTTTCTCCACAGCGCCAGGATGGAACTGAAAGTGGCCTGGTGGGCAGGGTGGCTGTCCTTCATAACGCAGACTTGTTCATCTAATGGGGGAAAAAAAAAAAAAACCACTCTGAACTTCAGCCTTAAGTCTGGGCTCATCCAATAGTCTCTGAATCCACAGCAATCATCTACAGTGATGGCTGGAGACTGAAGTATTCATTTTCTTTTCTCTCAATAGGACCTCCCAATTTCCCAGCTTTCCATCAGCAGCACTCAGGGTTGGGAAAAAGGCTGGTCCCAGCAGAGGTGGGAGGGTGGTGTCCTTATCTGACAGAAGAGGTATCTATTACAGACTGGTCTGTTTCCTGCTCAACCACCTCCAGGGAGTGAGGCCACAGAGAAATTGCTTTCTCTCTCTCAGCTTTCGTTTCTCTATCTGTAATCAGAAGATAATGGAGCCTGTTCCCTACACACTTCAGTGACACACGTGTGCAGATAAATAGGGTGGATCGGAATGTGACAGCCAGGTCTCATGAGAAAGGGGCTAAGGATAAATAAAGATGTATCATGAATGTCTGATTTTAATAAAAGATATCACAGTCCTCCATCATGGCCTCCTGAATACTCATAATTGTTGAATATTGAATGGATTTTTCTCTGCCCCCCATGTTATTACTGTTTTAAATTTTTTATTACATTTATTTGCTTTTTGTTGTTGTTGTTGTGTGTGCCTGCATATATGTGGGCATGAACTTGTCATGGTGTATATGTGTATATATGTTTATGTGTATGTGTATATATGTACATGCGTGTATGTGTCTTTCTGTACATATGTGTATGTATATATATGTATATTTGTATGTGCATGTGTCTCTGTGTATGTATGTGAGTATATGTATATGTGTATATGTTCGTGTATCTCTGTGTGTATATGTGTGTGTGTGTGTGTGTGTGTGTGTGTGTGTAGGCTAGAGGACAACTTTCAGGAATTGATTCTCTCCTTTTTCTGTCTGGGTCCTGGGGATCAAACTCAAGTACCTTTACCTACTTACTGAGCCTTTCTTGCTCACCTTATTATAGCTATTTAAAATATTCTTATGTATTCCTTGACACTTGGTATGTTTATATAATGTATCTTAGTCATACCCAACCCAGCTTCTCCCTCCCACGCTGTCTGGACCCCGCCACACCTGCCCCTCCCACTTTCGCATCCTCTTCCTTGTTTTTAACCCACTGAGTCCAATCAGCACTGTCTGCACACACAGACACACTTTTAGCAACCACACCCCAGAGGAAGATGGCTCCTCTCCTCCAACAGCTATCAATTGCAATGGTCCCTCAGTTGGGGTGGAGCCTCAGAGCCCCTCTCTGTCTGCGCTGGAACTATTGACCATCTTGGTCTTTTGCAGATGACCATAGTGCTGTGCCTTCATGAGTGCAAGGCCATGCCATGTCCAGAACACATTTTACACCACTCCTCCTCATCCTCTGGTTCTTACATTCTTTCCATCTCCTCTTCTACAATGTTTCCTGAGCCTTGGGGTGGGGTGGGGGGTGGGTACAGATGTCTCATTTAGGGTTGAGCAGTCAACAATCCTTTATTCTCAGCACTTTGGCCCCTTAGGAGTCTCTGCACTGATTGCTGCTCACTGCAGAAAGGGGCCTCTCTGATGACGGTTGAGAGAAGCGCAAATTGATACATATAAACATAAATATTTAAAAGGCCATTAGAAACCATGTCTGTTTGACAAAGCAACAGTAGTAGATCCCCCTCTGGCCCTGATCTCCCCAGCCATCGGCCTTGACTAGGTTTAGGTCAGGTGTGAATTCTCTCCCATGGAGCGGACTTTAAATACAATGAAAAAGCAACTGGTTACCTCCCAAACAGTCATGACATGTTGCCCCCGTTGGCACTTCTTGCCTGACAGATCCATACAGTGGAGTCCACCTCTGAGTAAATCTACCCATAATCTTTCACCTCCAGCAAACTGCACCAAAACATTATTTTGCAAATTGTCTGTGTTAGACCCTGGAAATAACTATAATGGAAATAGAGTTTGCTTCTGTTTCTAGGTTAATTCTCTTTTTTTCTCCCTCCCTCTGTCTCTTCCTTCCTTTCTTAAATATGGTCTCATGTAATCCAGGCAAACCTCAAACTCACAATGTGGCCAAGGATGAACTTGAACTTCTGATCCTCCTGCCTTCAGTGCTTGGTTTTATATTATGCTGACTCTTCCAGCTCAACTGCATCCCAGCCTCAGGTTTTCCTCTTTATTCCTATTCCCTTCTCAGGATGATTCATTGAAGCCTCTGGTTCTTAACGAGAGGACCAAGCAGATGCCATAACAGGCGGCTCAGTCTTCTTTCTCTCAGAGATCAGGCCTCAATTTCAGTTTCCTGAGACTGAGCAAGCAGTTTCTGGGAGGGCCATGAAAAAAAGATAATCACTGATGCCCCTGGCAGCAGGGACAGGGAGATAGGATGCACCAAGCCTGACCCACTGAGCCAGCCCCCACAGTCAGTACGTGCTAGGCCAGCCAGCCTCCACAGCAGCTCAAGGACAAAGCCTGGAATTTGTCCAGGCCTGCCCCAAAATGGGTAACTGTAGCCCTGACAAACCCCCAACTCACCCTAGTCAATTAAAAGTTACTAACATAATTGCCACTGGCATAAACCAGTCCTGAGCCTGTTCCTATGTAGTCTATAGACCCCAAGATCCCCACCCTCTGCTTTATCTCACCTAAAAACCCTGCCCCATTGCTACTCGGGGTCTCTCCTGCTCTGCTGCTGCATCAGAAAGACGGAGAGGCCCGAGTTAACTAAAAAGACTCTTTGCTTTTGCATCAGATTTGGTCTTTTTATGGTCTTTGGGAGTCTGGACTTGGGGCACAACACTTAAGTGGGTTGTAGACCTTCCTACTCTTTCTAACCCCATTAAGATCAACAAAGGACTTAATGAACATATGTATAAATGACTGGCAAACCTAGTGTATATCTTTCAGTGTTTTGAAGAAATTAAAACAGATCATTCTTTAGCAAACACTTTTTTTTTTTTTTTGGTTTTTCGAGACAGGGTTTCTCTGTGTAGCTTTGCGCCTCTCCTGGAACTCACTTGGTAGCCCAGGCTGGCCTCGAACTCACAGAGATCCGCCTGGCTCTGCCTCCTGAGTGCTGGGATTAAAGGCGTACGCCACCACCGCCCGGCAAACACTTATTTTAAGATGGGAATCTTGGGCTTCAGTCTAAGAAGGCAGAGTGGTCGGTGGTAAAGAGAAGGAAAGAAAGCAAATAATAAATGGGAGCCCTCAAATCTCCACGCATAGGTGCAGACATTAAAATGTTAACTCTGGCATTAAACATCTTGTGTAGTTATTATGTATGTGTGTGAACATATTCATATATGTATGTTTGTGTGTGTACAGGTGTAATGTTTTAAATGAGCAATGGCCCCCATAGGCTCTGGTGTTTGAACACATGGTCTCCAACTGTTAGCACCGTCTGGGGAGGCTTAGGAGGTGCAGCCTTGCTGGAGGTAGCTTGTCACCGGGCAGGACTGGAAAGCTTAGGTCTTGTTCTACTTCTAACTTATTCTCCCTCCTCTGGGCTGACAGTTGAGAACGTGAGCGTAGCTTCCTGCTTCTGCTGACATGATGCCTCCCTCACCACGACAGAGCCTTACCCTCTGGAACCATACTCACATAACCCTTCCTCCTGTAAGCTGCCTTGGTTCTGATGTTTATCACGGTGACAAGAAAGCAACTAACAGGTATGAATGCACTGGTGTGGGGCCAGAGGCCACCACCCTGCGTCATTCCTCAGATGTCATTGTGCTTTTTAAAATTAAAAAAAGTGTGTGTGTGTGTGTGTGTGTGTGTGTGTGTGTGTGTGTGTGTGTGTGTGTGTGTGTGTAGGGGGTAGAGGGTGTGGGGGTGTGGGTGGGTGTTTGTGCGTGTGCCAGTGTGGGGGTTTGTGCAAGTGAGTGCAGATGCTCACAGAGTTACAGGCAGTTGTGAGCTGCCTGATGTGGGTGCTGGGAATCAAACTTGGGTCCATCTTAGGAGCAGCAATTGTTCTTAACTGCTGGCTGAGTCATCTCCCCAACCCCACCTTGTTTCCTGACCCAAGGTTTCTCCCTGGCCTGAAATTTACAACTTGCTCGGCAGGCGGGATATTGAGCCTGTCTGTCCCTCTCTGCGCTGGGACATGTCATCATGCCCACAATTTTTATGTGGATTCTGGGGGTTGAACTCAGGACCTCATAATTGCAAAGCAGGCACTAAGCCAGCCGAGCCATCTCTCCAGACCCTGTGATTAACTGTATTTGTATTACAATCACATGCAACTTTCACCAAAGTAGACATTTACTCCATTTGCACAGGGAAGTACCAAAGCCTGAAGTGTCAAACAACTGCTCGAGGCCATATTCCTAGCAGATAACCCAGCTGAACTCCAACTTGAAGCCATGCTTATTTGATTCCAATGGGCTGTGACGAAATACTGGACAGAAGCAACTTAGGGGAAGGAGGTTTGAGTTACAGTTCAAGAAGGAACACAGCCTATCACAACAGGCATGCCAGCAGGAGCATGCTGCTGGTGAGCACAGGAGACCCCAGTCAGGAAGCAGAGAGGAGGCAGAAAGTGGGCTGGGGTGAGGAACTGACTCCGACCAGCCCACTTCCTTTGGTGAGGCTCTACTTCCTAAAGGCTCACAACAGTGCCACCAGGTAGAGTGTTCGAACACGAGAGCCCATGGGAACACATCACACACTCAGCCACAGTAGTGCTTTGCTTGTGTAGGATAATGAAATAAATTATAAGAATAAAAGCCAGATGGGGATGGAGGAATGGATCAGCAGTTAAGAGCACTTTCTGCTCTTTCAGAGAATCTGAGGTTGGGGTTCCCAGAATCCACATAAGGTGTAGATGTATCCAACCTTCCCATCAAACAATAAACACAGAACCAATGCAAAGAAGAAAGCCAAGAGGTCAGAGCCAAGAGCCAAAACCTTACCCTTCCTCCTGCGGTGGTCCTACCTCTCCGAACCAGAGCTACCCCTGTGTTAAAGTCTTTATATAGAGTTCCTGTCCTGCCTTCTCATTGGTTGTAAACCCAACCACATGACCGCCTCCTCACAGCCTGTCTGTATAGGCCTCCAGGTTTTCCATGATTGGTATTAAGATTAAAGGCATGTGTATCCAATAATGGCTGTATCCCTGAACACACAGAGACTTACCCAGCTCTGCCTACTAAGTGCTGGAATTACAAGCGTACGCTACCACTGTCCTGCTTTCCTATGGCTTGCTAATAGCTCTGACCCCCGGGCAACTTTATTTATTAACATACAAATAACATTTTAATACAAATAAAATATCACCATATTTCCCCTTTTCTATTTTAATAAAAAGGAAAAAAAAGAAAAAGCTTATAACTAATATAAGAAAAACTATATACAAAAGGACAATAACTATATACAATATATACAAGTAATAAATACCTAAACAATGTCTAGTCCATTTGTATTTGACAAATTCAGAGAAAATAATTTCATTATCTATCCTATTTTGGTAAGTCCAAAATGTATCCTAATTAATCTTCAACTATAACTAACTAACCTTCAACTATAACTAACTAATCTTCAACTCCCTCAGAGACCCAAGAAGGAAATAATATTAGCTAACAAAAATAAAAACAGGAAGTGCACATAAGCAACTTCCAAAAAATTTGTGAGTTGACAGAAACAGACAGCTGTCTGGACAGTCACCTGAGGTTTCTCCGAAGTGCTGGGGCATCATCTTCAGCCTATAGGCTTAGCATATCTGACAGACTCATTTGTGAAGTAGGATGTACACAAGGTCAACAGTTCAACCTCACATTGAGTGAGAGTAGTCCATGTACCAGTACCAGAAACACCTGAATTCCACTAGTGTCATGTCATGATTCAGGATTTTAAATTCTGGAAATTGTTGATGGTTTTTTAATTCAGCTGTCCATTCTTCTTGGCTGTGTATATATGGCTTCATCTCAGCATCCCATTCTTCTCCATATCCCTCCATCAAATGCCAGTCTACTATTGAGAGGCGTGAGCTTAGTTACTCTTCAAGAATAACTGTTTCAGCTACTGTTCCATTGCACATCAGAGGCCATCGGCCCACTGCCTGTTCAGCTGCCTTCGAAGAAAAGGGCACTGTACCTTTTTCGAATTGCGAAGGCCACTTCAGGGATGGTGCCATATTGTCCTGGCCTCTGAAGATGCCTTTTGATAAAGCCATAACCACACTTGTTTTGGCAAGAATCAGTAATCCTTTGTTTTATGTCCTGTCTGTCCATTTTGTCCTGTTGATTCGAGGATACTTTGTTGTCCAATGGCTAACTTTTGCCACAATGAAAGTTAACTCCATATGCAGTTTCTTCAATGCCCATTTTTTCTCTGAAGTAGATTGGTACTGCCAGGAGCCGACATGTCTCATAGTCATAACAAAAAAGAAAAATTTTCTAAGTTATTAAAACATTTTAAATGCCATATTCTGTAGATTTCTGAAGGGTTTGAAGATAACCTGTCTATCTAAAATATATCTACTCAATCTTGAAAACATACCTAATATAACTACAAGTTCTATTATAATATCTAACTACTAACTTTCATTTCTTTATATCCTAATAGTTGGTAATAACATTCAAGGATCAGAAAATTGCATTACATTGTTAGATGAACGGTACAATTAGAAAAATATATATAACATTTTCTAACAATATCAATTTCAATATATATAATTTGTATACAATATAAAACAATCCAATCCAATGTAAAGTATTTACATTTTTCTTTTCTTTCTTTCTTTTTTTTTTTTTTTAATAATAACCTTAAATCTAATCTCCTTTGCTTAGCCTTTTTCCTAACCCTTGACAACAATTTGTAACCAACCCCCCTAATCAATGAAAATTATCCCAGACCCAAAACCCATTAAAAGACCAAAAAAAACCAACCGCCCCACACCACCTCTTTGGGAATGTGGGCGTCGTATTCTTGAAATTGCTTCCTGCTGGGTATGGGCGAAGGTATCTTTATCCTGAAAGAAAAATTTTAGGTTAATTGTCAAATTCTAGGAAAGGTAAATATATCCTTCGTTATCCAGTCTGTGTATAATGCCAAAATTCAGGGTTTATCTCAAATCCTTATTCAAGTAGTCTTTGAGACTGGATCATCTCAGCTAGCTCTTCTCAAAATTGCTCTGAGCACTTTGTAGTTCAAAGCTGATCTGTAGATGATGTTTGTCAGCTTAGTGATGTTATTATTGTCCACGTGGAATTGTTGTTGTTGTGGGGCCCCATCTTCTTCCTGGAGACTTCAGTTGATGTTAGGCCTAACCGTGATTTCCTGCAAAAAACTGATAAGAGACTCGAACACAAAGACTATATATGCGACTTTTTAGAATTAGTTAGTACTGTATATGACCATTTATATCTTAACAAAGTTTAAAATGTATATATATCTATATATATTGATCTTGTAAATTTTGATATAAAATTCATACTTTAAGAAAAGTTTAAAGAATAAGAATAGAATCAAAGAGTTGAGATTCGTAATAGAATAGTCCCTTAATTAATTTGGCTTTTCTCCTGTCCCATAGCAGAAGATGGCTCTTTTCCTCTGGCATGATACAGGGAGTTTGCATTTTCCTTTTAACAACATGCTTGAGTTTAAAGAAGGAGAGAGCCATTCTCCAACTCCAAAGTCAGCTTTAAATTTTAATTGAACTGGGACTATTAGAAGTTAAATAGTGTTAAATCTTTAAAGAAAAGCAGAAACAAACATTTAGGAAGACATAAAATTTTTTTTAGATAACATACCCATACGCCATTTCACTCTGTTTCTTAGGATAGATGATTTGTTCCTTTTCTTCAGTTGTCTCATTTGTCCAGTGTTCTTCAAATTCCTTAACCTTCATTCTCCTAAAAGACAAAAACAAAAACCTTTCCCCAAGGTTTTTTGGGGATGTTCCTTTTTGACAAGTTATCTGATTAAATGAAAAGGCATGTGTTACTGGTGTAAGTTAGTTTAAATTGGATGTTTACGATAGTTGATGAACTATCACCTCCTCTAATTAAGAGGTCTCTCTTGTTCAAATCGCACCTTTATCAATTTTGATGGTACCCACAGCTTATCTTCTCCTGTAGAAATAAAAGCAAAACCTCGTCCCCAACGTAACACATACCCTGGTTTCCATTCTGAGGTCAGCACATCCTTAAAGTATATAGGTTGATTTTATTCTGTAGTTTTTTCTATTATCCAATGTCTCTCTGCAGCTGTTGTTCCTTTCTCATTGGCATTGAGAAAATTCAAAGTTAATAGAGCATTATGTAGTCTATTTCTGGGGGTTTTTGTTACTCCTTTTTGTTTATTTAGCATATCCTTTAGAGTTCTGTTTGATCTTTCTATAACTGCTTGACCTGTAGGATTATGTGGTATACCTGTAACATGGTTTATATTATAATAAGCAAAAAACTGTTTCATTTTAACAGAGACATATGATGGAGCATTATCAGTTTTGATTTGTGCAGGTATACCCATAATGGCCATAACTTCTAGCAAATGAGTGATTACAGAATCAGCTTTTTCAGAACTCAAAGCAGTTGCCCATTGAAATCCTGAATAAGTATCGATAGTGTGGTGTACATATTTCAGTTTTCCAAATTCTGCAAAGTGAAACACGTCCATCTGCCAGATTTCATTCCTCTGAGTACCCTTTGGGTTACATCCTGCTGGTAATGGTGTTTGATTGTAGAAAGAACAAGTAGGACATTTCTTTACTATTTCTTTGGCTTGTTGCCAGGTTATGGAAAAATCCTTTTTTAAACCTTTACTATTTACATGATGTTTTTTATGAAATTCTGAGGCCTCCAGCACATTTCCTATCAATAATTTATCAATCTCATCATTGCCTTGTGCTAGAGGGCCTGGCAGACCAGTATGGGATCGGATGTGAGTTATATATAAAGGATGACTCCTTTTTCTGATTGTATCTTGTAATTGAATAAATAATGAAGTTAATTCTGAAGCATCGTGGATAAATTCTGCAGTCTCAATATGTAATACTACTCTTTCAGCATACTGAGAGTCAGTTACTATATTGAGAGGTTCTGAAAAATCCATTAATACCAACAGAATAGCATACAATTCTGATTTTTGAACTGAATTATAAGGACTTTGAACCACTTTACTTAAATTTTCTGATTTGTAACCTGCCTTTCCTTGTTTGTTGGCATCTGTATAAAATGTACGAACTCCAGATATGGGTTTTATCCTCACAATTCGAGGCAAGATCCAATCAGCTCTCTTTATAAGATCAATTCTATTGCTTTTGGGATATTTGCTGTTAATTTCTCCCAAAAAATTACTACAAGCTTTTTGCCAAGCTTCATTTTCTATCCATAATTTTTCAATGTCCTCCTTAGTTAAAGGTACGACAATTTCTGCTGGGTCTATTCCTGCTAATTGACGAAGTCTCAATTTTCCTTTCCAAATCAAGTCAGAGATTTTTTCCACATAAGTTTTTAATTTTTTATTTGGTTTATTTGGTAAAAATATCCATTCCAATATAATATCTTCCCTTTGCATTAATATTCCTGTTGGGGAATGCCTAGAAGGTAAAATAACCAAAATGCAATCCAGCTTTGGATCAATACGATCTACGTGCCCTTCATGTACTTTCTTTTCTACCAAGGCCAATTCTTTCTCAGCTTCAGGTGATAATTCTCTTGGACTATTTAAGTCCTTATCACCTTCTAAGGTTTTAAACAAATTATTCAGTTCATCATTTTTTACCCCAACAATAGTTCTTAGATGAGAAATGTCTCCAAATAATCTTTGAAAGTCATTAAGAGTCTGTAGTCGATCTCTCCTAATTTGCACTTTTTGAGGTCTAATTTTTTGAAGTTCTATTTTATATCCTAAATAATTAATAGAATCTCCTCTTTGTACCTTTTCTAAAGCAATTTGTAATCCCCAGTAAGGCAAAATTTTCTTTACTTTTTCAAACATTCTTTCTAAAGTATCTGCATTTGAATCAGCTAATAAAATGTCATCCATATAATGATAAATTATAGATTTAGGAAATTTTTTACGTACCACTTCTAATGGCTGTTTTACAAAATATTGGCACAAAGTTGGGCTATTCAACATTCCCTGTGGGAGAACCCTCCATTGAAATCTTTTAACCGGTTGAGAATTATTATAAGTAGGCACTGTGAAAGCAAATCTTTCTCTGTCTTTTTCTTGTAAGGGTATTGAAAAGAAACAGTCTTTTAAATCAATAACTATGAGAGGCCAGCCTTTTGGTAACAGAGTAGGTAAAGGAATTCCAGATTGTAAAGAGCCCATTGGCTGAATTACTTTGTTAATTGCTCTAAGGTCTGTTACCATTCTCCATTTACCAGATTTTTTTTTTATAACAAATACAGGAGAATTCCAAGGGCTGGTTGATTCTTCAATATGATGAGCATTTAACTGTTCTTCCACCAGCTCTTGTAAAGCCTGGAGTTTCTCTGTTGTTAAAGGCCATTGCTGAACCCATACAGGCTTGTCTGTTGACCATTTTAAAGGTAGAGCTGTTAATGTTTTTGGAAGATTATCAGTTGTTGTGCCCTGTTCTTGTATGACATGGATGGCTGGTGAGCACTCATTAGAATAATATCTTTTAATATTTCTCTCAGAAACATGTACTAATTTATGATTTGTTTCTGAGATTGGAGGGATATTAATCTGAGTATTCCATTGTTGTAACAAGTCTCGACCCCACAGGTTCATAGCTATGTTAGCCATATATGGTTTTAATTTTCCTTTCTGTCCTTCTGGACCTATACATTCAAGCCATCTTACACTTTGTTTCACTCTAGATAATGTCCCAATTCCTAAGAGTTGAATGTTTACCTCCTGAAGAGGCCAAGTTGGATGCCAAAATTCTGGTGCAATTATGGTAATGTCAGCACCTGTGTCTACCAGACCAGACAACAAAACACCATTTATTTTTATTGTTAGTTTTGGTCTTTGTTCATTAATAGAAGTTTGCCAAAAAATTTTCTTTATGTTTTTTCCTGTATTTCCTATTTTCTCTGTTTCATCATCTCGACTAACATGATTTATTCCAATAGACATTTGGTTATTTAGTTGCTTTGAGTAGGGGTTTCCTCTACAACTGCAGGAAAGGTTTGAACTGGATTTACTGTGGGGGCCTGCCTGAGGCCCCTCTGGAAGTTTCCCGAAGCTCGAGGAAGAGGGTTACCCTGTCTGTCCCTTGTTGATCTACATTCGTTGGTCCAGTGTTTTCCCTTACCACACCTTCTGCATACTCCAGAAGGAAGGGGCATTCTGTTGCCAGTGTTCCTTGAAGAAACATTATTTCTAGGAATGACCTGTTTACAATCCCTTTTCAAATGTCCTTGCTTTCCACATCCAAAACATCTAACATTGCTCAAACCTTTTGAAATTGCTTTTCCTACCCACATATCATCATGGTCATAAGCCTCTACATTAACTGTATCTCTAATCCAATCTTCCAAAGGTGCAGATCTTGCCTTTAACAGCCTAATTATTCTTTTGCACGCTGCATTTGCATTCTCAAAGGCTAAAGATTCAATTATTATCTGACTAGCCTCTGAATTCGGGACCATTTTTTGTACTGCTGAAGTCAATCTTTGTAAGAAGTCTGTGAAAGATTCTTTGGGGCCCTGTATAACCTTTGTAAATGACTCAGTTTTTTTTCCTGGTTCTTCAACTCTGTCCCATGCATTCAAAGCTGCCGTTTTACATAGAAGTAGGGTTTGGACATCATATGAACATTGTGTTTGTACTGAAGCATATTGGCCTTCGCCAATAAGCTGATCCTGGCAGACTTGTATTCCGCTATCCCTCCATTGTCTTTCTATATTTTTAGCCTCATTACTGAACCACATTTTCCACTGGAGATTTTGTCCGGGTTCAAGAACAGCCTGTGCCAATTCCCGCCAGTCCTTTGGTATAATCCTATTACAAGTTGACCAGGTGTTTAACATTTGCTTTACATATGGGGAGTGCATGCCATAAGATGCTATTGCCTCCTTAAATCTTCGTAAGTCTAACATTTCAACTGGAACCCAAGTATTTTGTTCATTCTCTTCATCAGGTAGCTGCTGTACGGCTACTGGATAAATTAAGGGTGATTGTGTGAAAACTGGCTTTCTTTCTGTAACCTTACGATCCAATTTTGAAACAACTTCACTATTTATTTCTTCTGTCTGAATTTGAATTTCTCTATAATTCATTTTTACCGGTTTAACAAGTTTTTCTAAGACTGTTATCCTGGCACTTAAGTTGACGATCTTTTTAAATAGTAAAATGAGGATAAGAAAAGTAATAAACTGAATAATTTGATCAATATTAATCTTTTCATATAGTTGTTCCATTGTCAGAGTGCCTAAAATTTCAAACAAAGCCCAATTTTCTTCCAATGTACACATAAAGCCCATTTTTTTTTTTAATGTAGAAAAAAATTCTCTTTTAAATAGATATGTTAATTGACTTACCAAGTCTGGGTAGAACAGTAGAATCCCAGGGAATTTCACAGCCACCTGGTGTTCGAGGTGTGAATCCAGCGAGAGAGAGAGAGAGAGAGAGAGAGAGAGAGAGAGAGAGAGAGAGAGAGAAAGTGTAGCCGCTTGAGCCGAGTTAAGCCTTGGCTTTACAGGCAGGGGCCCTGTTCAGCGGGGCAGGTCTGAGTTGTTTGTAGCAGTTCCAGCTGCGGGTCAGTCAGGCCTGGGCCCAAGCTAGGCAGCCGGGCCGCCCAGGCTGGAAACCGGACCTGCCGCCAAGCCAAGCCAATCGGTTTTTAATGAATTCTTGTCACGTTGGGCGCCAAATGTAGATGTATCCAACCTTCTTATTAAATAATAAACACAGAACCAATGCAAAGAAGAAAGCCAAGAGGTCAGAGCTAAGAGCTAAAACCTTACCCTTCCTCCTGCGGTGGTCCTACCTCTCCGAACCAGAGCTACCCCTGTGTTAAAGTCTTTATATAGAGTTCCTGTCCTGCCTTCTCATTGGTTGTAAACCCAACCACATGACTGCCTCCTCACAGCCTGTCTGTATAGGCCTCCAGGTTTTCCATGATTGGTATTAAGATTAAAGGCATGTGTATCCAATAATGGCTGTATCCCTGAACACACAGAGACTTACCCAGCTCTGCCTACTAAGTGCTGGAATTACAAGCGTACGCTACCACTGTCCTGCTTTCCTATGGCTTGCTAATAGCTCTGACCCCCGGGCAACTTTATTTATTAACATACAAATAACATTTTAATACAAATAAAATATCACCTTACAACTGCCTATAACTCCAGCTTCAGGGGATCTGACACCCTTTTCTGGCCTCTGAAGGCATTGACAGGGTCTCATTATGCTCCCCCAGGCTAGCCTCGAACTCACCTGCCTCTGATGCCTGGGTGCTGGATTTAAAAGCACGTACAATATCACACCTGGCCTTCCTTTTCAAAAACAATTTATTTAAAATACTTACATTGATTGTATTGTGTGTATGTGGTATGTGTGATAGTTGTCTGTTCACACCTTCCACCATGTGGGTCCTGGGGATTGAATTCAGGCCATCAGCAAGCACCTTAACCCACTGAGCCAGCTCACCTGCAACTATGTGTGTGTGTGTGTGTGTGTGTGTGTGTGTGTGTGTGTGTGTGTGTGTGTGTGAATGGTTCTCCATGTCCCCAACTTTGTAATTTTTGTCATACAAACAGACATGCTTGTTCTCCAAAAATAATTGACTTGTGATGAAATGTCAAAATAGATCATTGGCATCTTCCAGATGCTTTTTGGCATTTTACCAAATTTAGTGATGAATGTGTTTTGTTTAAAAAAACAGAGAGCATGATTAATGCTATAATAATACGTTATGTACAAACCAGTCTGAATGCCTTTTCTTTATCAGAAGTTTTCTTTCTTTCTTTTTTTCAATGGTTGCAGTGAACTTTATTGATGGCATTCAAGAGAGTAGGGCTCCCTAAGCCCCTCCTGTTATTCTGGGGGTCTGGGATGGAAACTGAGGGAGATGCTCAGTGTCGGGGGCTGAGTTGGGACAGGAAGGGCTTCTTACTCCTTGGAGGCCATGGAGACCATGAGGTCCACCACCCTGTTGCTGTAGCCGAGTTCATTGTCATACCAGGAAATGAGCTTCACAAAGTTGTCATTGAGAGCAATGCCAGCTCCAGCATCTAAGGTGAAAGAGTGAGGGTCACTGTCAAAGTCACAGGAGACAACCTGGTCCTCAGTGTAGCCCAGGATGCCCTTTAGTGGGCCCTCCGACGCCTGCTTCACCAGTTTCTTGTTGTCATCATACTTGGCAGGTTTCTGCAGGCGGCATGTCAGATCCATGACAGACACATTGGGGATAGGAACATGGAAGGCCATACCCGTGAACTACCTGTTCAGCTCTGGGATGACCTTGCCCACAGCCTTGGCAGCACCGGTGGATGCAGGGATGATGTTCTGGGCAGCCCACGGCCATCACACCACAGCATCTCAGAGGGGCCATCCACAGTCTTCTGAGTGGCAGTGATGGCTTGGACTGTGGTCATGAGTCCTTCCACAATACCAAAGTTGTCATGAATGGCCTTGGCCAGGGGTTCTAGGCAGTTGGTGGTGCAGGAAGCATTGTTGACAATCTTGAGTGAGTTGTCATACTTCTCACGGTCCACACCTATCACAAACATGGGGGCTTCAGCAGAAGGGGCAGAGGTGATGACCCTTTTGGCCCCATTCTTCAAGTGGGCCTCAGCCTTCTCCATGGTGGTGAAGACACCAGTAGACTCCACAACATACTAGGCACCAGCATCACCCCAGTTGATGTGGGAGGGATCTCGCTCCTGGAAGATGGTGATAGCCTTCCTGTTGATGACAAGCTTCCCGTTTTCAGCCTTGACTGTGCCGTTGAACTTGGCATGGGTAGCGTGTGGTGGTATTGTGTTCCCCAAAATATTGTGTACCTTAATAAACTTATCTGGGGTCAGAGAACAGACAGCCACTAGATACAGAGGCCAGAAAATGGTGGCACTCACACCTTTAATCCTAGCATTCCAGAGACAGAAATCCTTGTGGATCTCTGTGAGTTCAAGGCCACATTGGAAATAACCAGGCATGGTGACTCACGCCTTTAATCCCAGAAAGCGAGCCTTTAATCCCAGGGAGTGGTGGTAGAAAGCAGAAAGGTTTATAAGGTGTGAGGACCAGAAACTAGAAGCATTTGGCTGGTTAAGCTTTCAGGCTTTGGAGCAACACAGTTCAGCTGAGATTCATTCTGGATGAGGACTCAGAGGCTTCCAGTCTGAGGAAACAGGACCAGCTGAGGAATTGGCAAGGTGAGGTAGTTGTGGCTTGTTCTGCTTCTCTGACCTTCCAGCATTCACCCCAATACCTGGCTCAGGTTTGATTTTATTAATAAGACCTTTTAAGATTCATGCTACAGTAGAGTCATACTGGAACAAGTAGACCATGTAGTTGAGGTCAATGAAGGGGTCATTGATAGCAACAATGTTCACTTTGCCAGACTGGAAGGCAGCCCTGGCAACCAGGCGTCCAAATACGGCCAAATCCGTTCACTCCGACATTCACCATTGTGTCTCAGGGATGAGGCTGGCACTGCACGAAAAGACACAGCTGTCTCTGGAACAGGGAGGAGCAGAAAGCCCAGAAGTTTTCTTGATGTGTGACATCTTCAATGTGTGCAGCAGTATGAAACCACTTCTTATTTTCATTGGAGCTGATGAACTTTCTAAGTCCTCTCTGTGTGTCTGTAAGTCCATCGCCCCCTGGTTTTGGCTGCATTTGTGTTTTCTCTAGTTCTTATGCCAGAATTGTGGGATTTTTTTCCCCTTTAATTTTCAGCGATCATTATGTATGGATCATTTCTCATTTTTTCAATAAATATTTATTTATTTTGGAGACAAAGTCTCATGTGTCTACGCTGTCCTTGAACATGTACTTGCTATGTAGCCAAGGACGACATTGAACTTCTTGATTCTCATGCTTCCACCTTCAGAGTACTGGGATTACAGATGTGCACAGCCACAGGCCATTTGTGTGGTGCTGAGAACTGGACCCAGTGCTTCAAGCATGCTAAGCAAGCACCCTACTGGCTGAGCTACATCCTGGGTCTCCTGATTAGTAGACAGACCTTGGCTTTGATTTCTTGCCAACATGAACTTTAATTTAGGCAGTTTAGCTTTAGATTTCTATTCATTTCTCTGTTTTTCTGTATTCTTCTCTCTCTGTGTGTCTGTCTCCCTCCCTCCATCCCCATCTCTGTCTCTGTGTCTCTGTCTCTGTCTCTCTCTCTTTCTCTCTCATCTCTCATTCTATTTTATCTAAGCTCTGTGTTGTCCATGGTATGGTAAAATACTATAACACAGAATTCATCACCTCTAAGTTTGTTCCTGTGATATGGAAAACGATGAAATGGCAAAGATATGAATCAAAAGTAATTCCCTAATAAAGTCAGAGACATGGTGAAAGTTTTCAGAAGACTGAGAGTGGCCACGAACCAGCAACGTCTTATCGAGTTGTGTCCTGTGTCCCGGAGGTGTCTTCTCTCACCCTCGGTCCTCTCTCTGCTTCCCTCAGGTACTGCCCTTTCATGCCTCAGCTGCCTGTCAACAGGAGGCTTAACTGGGGCCACTGATAGCAGGTCTGCTTGTCACATCCAGTCACTCGACTGCCATTTCTCTGATCCTTCCATTCAACAGTCTTTCTAATTCAGAGACATTTTAGAATTTTCAAGCTTCACACTATGCCACATTTAAAACCTCTGGTTTTATCTATTAATAACTTCTCTTCTTCTGTCATAAATGGGAAGGACAGTCTTTCATAAAGCAAGCTACCCGTGCTAGATAGTTTATGTCAACTTGACACAAGCTAGAGTCATCAGAGAGGACAGAGCCTCAATTCAGAAAATGCCTCTTGAAGACTGCTGTAGGCAAGCCTGTCAGGCATTTTCTTAATTGGTGATTAATGAGGAGGTCCCAGCTCATTGTGGGTGGGGCTGTGCCTGGGCTGGTGGTCCCAGGTTCTATAAGAAAACAGGCTGAGGAAGCCATGGGAAGCAAGCCAGTAAGCAGCACCCCTCCATGGCCTCTGCATCAGCTCCTGCCTCCAGGTTCCTGCCCCGTTTGAGTTCTTGTCCTGGCTTCTTTAAGTGATGGCCTATGAGGTAGAAGTGTAAGCCAAATAAACCCTTTTCTTCCCGACTTGCTTTGGTCATAGTGTTCATCACAGTAATAGGAACCCTGACTAAGATACTACCTCTTTCTTTTCAAAAATTGGCTTCCATTTTCACAGAACGTAAGGAGTTATTTAAAGATTTATTTATATTTAACTTGTGTGTATCTGTGTGTCAGTATGTACTATGTGTGCAGGGGCCCAAGGAAGCCAGATGTGGGCATCAGATCACCCAGAGCTAAGTTATATACAGGCTAGCTGTGAACTGCTCAGTAAAGGTGCTGAGAACTTGGGTCCTCTGGAAGAACAGCAAGCACTATGGACCACTGAGCCATCTCTCCAACCCCTACTGGAATTATTTAAAAGAGAAAGCAGTTAAAAATGTTTTTAACCAAGTGTGTGGCCTATATGCTACACACAGCTATGTAACACAGTCAGGGTTTCTTCTCAATGTAGTTTTACTGAAATTAGAGTAGTTGCAAACTATCTTCTAGAGAGTCATTTTTGTGAGGAGATTCGCAACTGTGATCAATAGAAACTGACCACTGTTACCTTGATTTAAGACTGATCATCAACAGGATTGTTGATGGAGATGGTGTTTCTGAATGCAGGTACCACAGGCTGGGAGGCTCCAGGGGCTGGCTTGGAATGGTGGATTTAGAGGACCAAGAATGAGGAGAAACAGCAACCATCCCTCGACCAAAAATACTTAGTGCACCTCTTGTCTCAGTTGCCATGGAAACCATCTCCACAAGGTTCTCTCCATTTTACATCACTCACTGAGAATTCATAGTCTCAGGAGAAAGAGCCTCGCTGGGTGGATTTAAGTCACACCTCTGACTCAGGTCTAACAGCAAAAAGGATCAGGGACACTTGTTTCCCCAAAGACAGTCGTGCTTTTACCACGAGCATGTGCAGTGAGGAAATCAGTGGACAGTGAATGATTGGAGCCACATAAAGGATCTACATTCTCTAATAAACTGGTGTCATGGATTGAACTGCTTCTTTGTTAAAACAGCATAGTACAGTAGAATCTAGGGAGAATGTCACAAACGTATCCATCCACCCATCCATCCATCAACCAAATAATGTCCATCTAGTACTTACTTGTCATGAAAAATAATCTAAATAGTAAGAATTTACAATAAGATACACAACAAAAAGGGTATAAGAGATTATCTGTTTTCTCTTTGCCTTTACGTTATCAATATCTATCTATCTATCTATCTATCTATCTATCTATCTATCTATCTATCGATCTGTCTTGAGATGCAGAAGAGAGGAGAGGAGAGAAGGACAAGAGAGCTGCTGGGGGAACAAACTAGGAGGTGGTGACCATTCTGTCAGCTGCAAGTGTGGGCGCTGTGGAAACTCCTCCAAAGTGCACTGCAAATCCTTTAGGGGATACCCTTTGTTTTCTCACTGCGAACACTCCCACCCAGCCTCTTGTCTATCAGGTAGAATTTTCTGCATACTGGATCAAACATCCAGAGAGGTGGAAAGGCCACATATTTTAATTATCCTCTCTTAAGCAATTTCCTTCCCTATCAAGTCCATTTTATGCATGCTGCTCACGGGTTTCAGTAGTAATAATGGTTCTTTTGTTTTTCAGGAGGGAATGTCAAAATTAAGAGAATTGTAAAACCATTCACCATCCATTATTTTTATAATTAGCAAGGGATGGACTGAGGGCAAGATCAAGCCTCTATATTTCTGACATCTTTTCTTCGGATTCTTTTTTTTTTTTTTGCAGATGACAAGAGAGATTTGGCTGCTTCTTGTCTCATCTGATAAGCTGACTATTGTCAGGCAGATGTCTTCATTAAGTCTGTGTAGGAAGACGAGAGCATCAAAGGGAAGGAGCACGCGTTTTCCTTCTGGAACTCTGCATAGGAATCACGTATTTCGTAGTATGATCTATGAGTAAGGTAGCTTGTTCTGCTTGTGTGTGGTGGTAATTGTTTGGGGATGAAAAACACCTGTGCCAAACATCTGTTGGGTCCTGGCATCTTCATTTTGTCATCTTGGAATATGCAACATTATGCCCTACTTCAGAAAGCAATAACAATTGAGGTATTGAGGTTGTAATGCTAAGCAGAGGGGAGTTTGGGAATTGCGTGAGATAATCAAAGATGGCGGAAACTGAAGAGAGCAAGAGCCTCAGCTGCATGTTTCCTGGCAAAGTCCTTCCTTCCCGTCAGCAGCAGCCATTTAATGTCAATCTTGAAAGGTAGATGAGATTAACGAAAAGTGAGTCCTTCGGACATTTACTATTCCTCCTTCTCCCAGCTGGAGGATCAAAATAGCCTCGCCCATCTCATGGCTAAGTTTGCGACTTTCATGTTTCTAAAAGCTTGTCAAGTGCCTCTTCGTGGGATTTAGTCCGATTTTGACTCTTTGGTGCTTTTCAAGTTGCTTCATATCCTTGCACAGGTCATATTCTAATTTCTCTTTAAGTAGCAAAGCACTTCAGCAGTTCCTGAGGCAGAGACTCTTACCTCAGCAGGCCAGAAAAAGTGGAGCCCAGCATGAGCTCATGAAGCATCAGGAGTGACCAACAGAGCAGACCCTGGAGACCAAACCAGAGAGGCAGCTGTTCTTCAAATTCTTGGTCTATTAGTTGACTTAAATATTCTGATAACGATGTTTGCTTGCTAGCTTGATTATTTCACTTACCTTCATCCAACTTTCTGTGTAGACAAGGGTACCGTCGAACTCCTGATCCTCCTGCCTCCCAAGATTTTTATCACCTTGTGCGACAAAACCCAGGGTTTAGTTTTTGGTGCTGGGGATCAAACTCAGGGCCTCAGAGATACAAAGAAAAAATGTCCTGCTAGTGAGCTGTATTCACAGCCTTCCCTTTTAAAAATAAAACTCAGTTTATTTTTATTATGTATATGTATGTGTGTCTCTGTGTGGGTATTTGAATGGGAGTGTGGGTGATTGGGAAGGCAAGAGGTACCAGATCCCTTGGAACTGGAGTTACAGGTTGTTTTCAGCTGCCCCATGTGGATGCTGGGAATTGAACTTAGGTCCTCTGCAAGAACAGTATGCCCTTTTAACCTGTGAGCCGTCTCTCCAGCCTCAGCCCTCACATTTTCGACAACAAACTTCAGGGGATGAAATAATGCCTCTGAAGCCTGATGATAATGCAGATGGGCATGGTAACAGCAACAACTACAGAATGTACTAAGTGGCCAGAGTTGAGAAAGCAGTACTTGCTCTCAATATCTCACCTGGTACCTCTCCCGTCTTGTGCCCTCTCCCTCCCTCTCTCTCTCTCTTTTTTTTTTCTTCAAGACAGGATTTCTCTGTGCAGCTTTGCACCTTTCCTGGAACTCGCTTTGTAGACCAGCCTGGCCTCGAACTCACAGAGATCCGCCTGCCTCTGCCTCCTGAGTGCTGGGATTAAAGGCGTGCGCCACCACCGCCCGGCTAGAGACAGAATCCAGGAACTTAGACATGCTGGCAAATGCTCTCAAACACACAAACAAAACAGACTAAAAGGGAGTCCGTCAGAGGAGCAGCAGCGTTTGCGTCTCCCTGACCCCTGATGATGGATACAATGTGACCAGCAGTCTTCCTGTTAGCCGGGCTGTGCCTCATCCTCTAAACCCCCAACTTACCCATGTTCCCTGTGATGGCTGTCGCTGGTCTTAAACCCAGAACCAAAACAAACCTCTCCATCTTCAATTATTATCTCTTATTTTGTCAGAGCTACAAGAGAAGTACCTAATAAGTATGTATGCTGTTGCAAAATTGTTAAATTTTAATCTTTTGGTTTACAACTTTTTCTGGGAAGGCACTCTATTATAGGGAGAGCTACATAGATTGTTTAATTAGTTACCATGTTCCACCCACAAGTCTAGAATCTATTGGTGATGATGGTTGTCCAAGTTATGATATCTACCATATGGAAGCTTTTCCACCCCCTGCTTTCTCCTCCCTCTTCCCTTTTCCCTTTCTCTCTTCCTCGTATGATTCATCTTAATACAAACTCATGGGCTATCCCCGTCAGTGTGTTTGTGTTTAATACTTTTCTCTTCCGAGCATATACCCACATTTGACCACGCTGGCGTCTGGGTTCTGTTGACGACCATGTTGGTTTGGAACCACTCCTGACTCTCTGCCTCAGATGTTCCAGGTTCATCTACGCTTTCTAAATTGTGGCTAGAGTGGGCCATTGCCCAAGAGCTTAGCTCATGTTACCTAGGCTACTGCATTCAGAGGCTTAAACTTTGATGGGTTTTCATTGCTACTGGGTAGATTCTGTCTGGTAGTTCCTGGGGTGTGCATACACTTTCATCCCTTCCTTATTTCATCATCTCTCTTGCTCATTCACAATAAATATTAAAAGCCGCATATTCAATATTTAACTACAGTCCATTGTCTAAAGAATGCAGGCATGATGTCAAAAATACCTTGTTCATAAATTACTTGGATCACCTCTTTCTGCCTTCACACCCTCTGGTGTGCTTATGTTATCCTTTTGAAATGCAATAAGGTTCATTTGTTTTAGATCGTATTCCCTTGACGGGATAAAATATATTCATTGTTATTTTATGACTGTTAAAACATTGACACGGTTCAGAAGTCCAAGTGATAAAAGTGAGAAAATAGCACTGCTCCCAACTTTTCCCTCTCACTTCTACCTCAAAAAGATCTTGCAGAAGTTTAAAGTGACCATGCTCTCTTTTGTTTCAAACTCTGTAATTACTTCCTTCCCCAATCCCCTGCATGATCTGACCTGCCTAATTTCCAGTTTCCTCCTGTGCAGGGCCCCTCCCTGCTCCCTCTGTTCCAACCACACACATTTCCTTAGTCCTTTGAATAAGTGATGTTTCTTGCTTTCTAAGACTTTCTCACACACTCTACCCCATCTCAGTCTATTTCCTATAGCAATATAAGACACTTGAGATTAGATAATGTGTACAGAATGGAGCTGTTGCTGTGGGTGTGAGCATTTCAACCCAAAGATGGGTTCGTAGCACGAACATCAGGAGGCTCAGAACCACTTGTATATCTAACCAGTTCCAAGGGATCTGATGCCTTCTTCTGGCCTCTGATGACACTGCACACACATGCATATACACCCACATAGACAACATACATATACATTATTAAAAATGATAAACATAAATAAATAAGACCAGAGCTGGGCATGGTGTTTCCTCATAGTTGTAACTATTTGGGAGTCTGAGGCAGGAGGATGTCTCAGGAGTTTGAGAATAGCTTGGATAATACACTGAGACACCCCTCCCCCCATAATCAATCAATCAATTAATTATTCTTTAAAAATGGAGGTTTAGTTAGCTCATGGTTTTAGAGGTTGGGAAGTTCAATATCATGGTGCTAGTATTTGGTGAAAGTCTTCATGCTATATTATAATATAGTATTATAATAGATACCACATTTAATACATATTGGTATAATACATACACCACATGATGGGATAGGATAACAAACTAGAGAGAACTTGCTTTTATGATAAAGCCACTCCTGAGTAACCCACTAATCCATTCATGAGGACTGCTGTTCTGACCCAGACACTTGCCAATAGTCCCATCTCCAAATACCATTAACATACTAATTTAGACCTTAAGTTTTCAATCCTTGAAATCTGGGGGACGCATTGAAGCTATATCAACTGTCAGGCTGTAATAATTGGCTTTCTTTCATCCTTCCTTCCTTCCTTCCTTCCTTCCTTCCTTCCTTCCTTCCTTTCCTCCTTCGTTTCTTTCTTTCTCCTTTTCTTTTCTTTTTTTTTTCTTTTTTTTTTTTTTTTGCCATGTGGATAATAACTCATATTCCAGACCCCAGACAGTCATCATGTTCTCAGGGAAGGCTTTCCTGTCTCCCTTCTTCCTGCCCCTGTAAACACAAACTGTATCAGGTCTCCTACTATTGTGTCCTCAGATTTCCTTCATTACTCTGACCACAGCTTCACATTGTAATGTTGGTTTCATTATTTCAATCATTGTTATCTGGTCCATCAAGGTACAGTTTTGTTGATTGTTTTTTACTCTTTTGCTCTTTTGGGGGGCCTGCCACCCAGCTCCCAAATAAACACACGAAGGCTTATTCTTTCTTATGAATGCCTGGCCTTAGCTTGGCTTGTTTCTTGCCAGCTTTTCTCAACTTATATTATCCCTTCTACCTTTTGCCTCTGGGCTTTTACCTTTCACTGCTTCTTACTCTGTGTGGCTGTGTGGCTGTGTGGTTGGCCCCTGGCATCCTCCCCTCCTTCTCTTCTTGCTTCTTGATCTTTCCTTCCCCAATTTCTCCTCCTATTTATTCTTTCTGCCTGCTAATCCCATCTATTTCTCTCTCTCTTCCCAGCTATTGGCTGTTCAGCTCTTTATTAGGCCAATCAGATGTTTTAGACAGGCAAAGTAACACAGCTTCACAGAGTTAAATAAATGCAACATAAAAGAATGCAACACGTGGTGGTGCATGCCTTTAATCCCAGCAGTCAGGAGGCAAAGTCAGGCAGATCTCTGTGAGTTCGAGGCCAGCATGGTCTACAGAGTGAGACCCAGGACAAGCACCAAAACTACACAGAGAAACCCTGTCTCAAACCCCCACCAAACAGCAACAACAACAACAAAAAGAATGCAATACAACTTTGCATCATTAAAACAAATGTTCCACAGCATAAACAAATATGACACATCTTAAAATAATATTCCACAACAGTACAGATTCTATGCATAGCAAATATTTGCCAAATTAGTGAATGAAGAATTGGAACAACTGTGATGTTTATAGTTTTGGGAAATAGATAACTTCTTTTGAAAACTTTTAAGGGTATGTGTGTTGTTCACATGTGTATGATGTGTGCGTGTGTGTGTGTGTGTGTGTGTGTGTGTGTGTGTGTGTACATGCATGCCATGGTGTACATGTGGTGGTCAGAGGATAACTTAGAGGAGTTGCTTCTCTTCTCCACTGTGTGGGTCTTGGGGCTCAAACTCAGGTCCTGGAAGTTGGCAGCCCACATTTTACCCACTGAGCCATCTTGCCAGCCCTAGATGACGTCTTAATCTTTTTCATCTATAGATGTTTTAACGAATTTATAGTTTTTTTTGACAAGTCATATTCATTTATTTCCCTAACTCAGTTAATATATGAAATCAATATGGCCTTAGATAATTAATGATGAAAAGCTGGTTCTATTGGCAGATTCTAGGGCATATGTTTTAAACAGTAAAACTCTAGAAAAAGGGGATTTGTTGTTTGTTTTTTGAGACAGGGTTTCTCTGTGTAGCTCTATCTGTTCTGGAACTAGCTCTGTAGACCAGGCTGGTTTTGAACACACAAATATCTGCCTGCCTCTTCCGAGTGCTGGGATCGAAGGTATCCACCACCACCACCCTGCAAAAAGGGAGATATTTAAGGAAAGGAGAGCAGATCAGAATAGTGACGACTGCAGTTCTTGTTGCTGAGCACAGGATACAGGTGGAGCAGCTCGATAGATGGAGAGAGCCATTGTTTCACATAACACACACCCGTATTTTTGTATTTGACTACCATTCCTTCTTATCATTTTTGTTATGCTTTTCAATATGTTTGCCAATACGTTTTACAAATCTGTCAGTTTAGTTTCTGTTCCTAGTAACAGAATGCCCCAGGCTAGGTGAGTTACAAAGAAAAGTGATTTAGAGGCTGGAGAGATGGCTCAGTGGTTAAGAGCTAGTACTGTTCTTCCAGAGTTTGGTTCCCAGCACCCTTTTTGGGTGACCTCCAACCACTGGTAAATCTAGCTCCGGAAGATCCACCACCTCTAGTTTTTGAGGCCTCCACACTCATGTATACTTACAGACACATTAGCACACCTAATTATAATAACTTAAAATCTTTAAGAGAAAGGAAATAGGTTTATTTTGGTTCTGGAGTTGCAACATTGAGAGGCCACATCTGGTGATGGCCTTCCAGCTGGCCGAGACCTGGAGTGGCGCCGGACATCCCGTGCTTACAGATGAGTTATGCATGTCCTAAGACTCTTCTGGCCTTTCTTTTTATCTGGCCAACAGGAAAGTGAAGGGACCTTATCAAATCTTAATCACCTGAGGCTTTAGCTCAGCACCACCACAGTTGGGTCAGATTTCCATCCTTTTAACTCCCCACAAATGGGGATTAAATTTCAGCACATGAGACCTCAGAGGATAATCAAACCAAGAAGGATCATAATAAAGAATAAACAGCTATAATTTCTATGCTCTAATACAAGCATGGTCTACATACAGTATTTTAAATATTAATACATATAAATCCACAGTAAGGCAACCATTCCATTTTATTTATAAAGATGTATCTGTTTATTTTTATATATGTGTGTTAGTGTGTGTTATGTGGGTGCTGGATCTGAACTCTTGTCTTTCTGACAATGCAGCAAGGGCCTTAACCACTGAGGTATCTTTCCAGCTACCATTTTTCTATTTTAAAAGATGAAGCTGAGGACTAAGGATGTAGCTTTACATTCTGAGTCCAATCCCTGACAACACACACACACACACACACACACACACACACACACACACACACACACACAGAGTAAATAAAAATAGATCCAGTTAAGTTAAAGACAAAACTTTATTGCTAGGCTAATGATGTGTCAAGGGCATTCCCCGTACAGCTTATTCCAAATCCTTGGGAAGGGCCCCAGCAAAGCCTTTCCAGGGCCATATATTTGTAAAAATTTGCAAGCCTGGCATGGTGATTCATCCTTTTTCTAGGATTTTACTATTTAAAAGCTATACACTGGAATTTGCTGATGAAACTTCAGCTTGTAATTATTAACTATCTGAGGTGATGTTGGTTTTCTATATTAACTGGGGTGGGAAAAAAGCAAATGAGTGTGACTTGTAAAAAGTGTTAACAATGAACCTGCTAAAATGTTTGTAGATAGAAAATCATCTAGGGCTACGTGTTTATAAAATTTGCAAACCTGGCGTGGTGGTTCATATTCAGAGTTCCAGGCCAACTTGGTCTACCTAGTGAGACTGTCTCAAAGTAAATAAATGAAGAACAGAATATGTAAACACTTCCTTGCGATTGGTTAAGACTCAGACTCTCTGCTCTCTTACGTCTGGTGTGCAGTTTGGTAATTGACAGTGTGTTTAGGGAATGTGGTAGCTGACACCTACTTCTGGGTGTAACTAGGCATATCTTTGAAGGAACTGCTTTCAGGAAGTGTGCGCTGCCCACTTGGCACTGTGACACGGAAATGTGAGGCCAAAAATCCTGCTGTGATCTGAGTGTGTCCCAAGGCTCCAGACAGCGAGAGGAGATAAGGGTCTAGAAAGTATGGAGCCAGAAGCTGGACTGTGGGACTTGCAGATATGCAAGACTACAAGCAGAGCTTCCCCTTGTCACTCCCCTATCAAGATGGATGCTCTCTCCTGTCAGGAGAATACAATGATAAATGCACTGCTTTCCTCCTCTTTTGGATGAGAATTGTGCCAGATAAAAATGGTCTAGTCCCTGTGTTTATACGCCAAACATATGAGGACTGTCCCCACACAGTGGCGTGGACCTGTCGCACTTAGGCTTTAAACGTTAGTTTGGTTCAAATGAAATAGCACTCAGAGTTGGACATGGTGGTGCATTTCTGGAGTCTCAGCTGCTGAGGTAGCAGAGGCAGGAGAATTGCTTGAGCCTAGGAATTTGGACCAGCCTAGGCAATGTAGTGAGACCTTGTCTCAAAAAAAAAAAAAAAAAAAAAAAAAAAGAGAGAAAAGAACAAACTTGGATGACAAAGCGTCAATCAATCAATGGTAGTGTGCTTGTCTAGCATGCTTGGGAACCCGGATTTCATCCCTCCCCTCCACTCCACGTGTTGAAGGAAAGCTGAAATAACATATTACTAAGATGTAGCACTATAGGATTGGCAAGATGACTCCACAGGCAAAGAAAGCTGCTTTTTCAACGATGACAGAATTCAATCCCCAGAACCCATGTAAAGGAGGAAGGGGAGACTTGACCGCCAATGGACACCATGGCATGCTCACCCCCTAAAATCAGGTGTATTACTAATAAATAAAACATAAAATAAAAAATGTAGTAGTAGAGAAAGGAAAAAGCACTTCATGACACAATTCCCACACCATTTTCTCCACTATATGCAGTGTAATTTGATCACACATTTATGCATTTCAATGCAGTATGACAATGATTTAAGAAGATAATTGAGTTCTTAATTTTGTATTTTTTCTTTGAGTATAAAGGAAAAAAAGGAAATTAGAGGGGTTTTAAGGCAATTGCTGAAACTTCATGCAATTTTCTGTTTTATATGGTGTTTAATATGCTTATTGGAGTCTTTCTTTTGTTTTTTGTTGTTTGTTTTTTTGAGACAGGGTCTTACTTTGTAGCCCTGACTGGTGATCTGGAACTCACTATGTACACCACAGAAATATGTTTGGCTGTGCTGGGATTAAAGGCATGTGCCACCATGCCCTGGGGGTTTTCAGATTCTTAGATTGTATTTTGTTGTAATTTATTTTTTTCCAAACATGTATTGTTCTTTGTTCCTGAGTTTATACTTGTGACTTCGCATTCTTTTTTTCTAAAGAGTGGTTGCCTGTGTGTGTGAGTGCATGTGTGAGCATGTGTATTTGTTGTTGTTGAATGGATTCAATACCCACGCTATGGAGCCCTGGGGGGCCGGGGGGGGGGCGGGGGTGGTGGTGGTGGGGATGGTGGTGGGGGTGGGTGGAGTGGTGGGTAGGGAGCGGACTATGTGGCTAACAACCCAGGTATGGGGAGACAGCGGCCCATTCTGGTAATGTATTCTGAAGATTAAGCTGACATAGCAATTGCCCTCTGAATACCTCTGCTTGTACCCATAAAGAGAGTGGGGGAGGTGGGTAGCGGGGAAACAGGACAGAGGAGGGGGGAGGGACGGACGGACCTACCAGATGTCCAGAAATAACTCGGTGAATTAAAAAAAGAAAGAAAGAAAGAAAAAACCCTAATCACTGAGCTCAATTTGAGAAGGTATGAGAATCATAGGCTAAAGTCTCTATTTAAAAAAATCAAAGGGAATGAGAAAACAAAGACAAACGGAACTGAATGGAGGGCGTGTGTTAGGTAAGAGGCCCTCTCGGACTTATTTGGGAGGAACAAAAGGTTCCCTCCCGGCCTATTGTGGTATGGAAAGCCAAGGCTCGGCCCTTGGCTTGCAGGGTGCTCCTGTGTCTATTGGGCAGAAATGCTATTGTTCTTCCATAATTCCCAAGGGGCCTTGTCGCTGGGGAAGCTCCCACTCGCCTCTCATGAGGCCTTGCTTATTTCTCCACTGGTGGGTCAGGGAGCTGGAATTTCTAAGGGGCGGTTCTGGCGTCGGGGGCTCTTTGAAATTCAACTCACCTGCAGCTTATGAAACCATGCTGCAGGAGTTCCCCAGAGAAGAGGCCAGACAAAACCCTCGACCTGAGTGCAGAGAACTAAACGCTGAAGTAGGCAAATGACCGTGGCTGGGACTCCAAAACCCAAGAAAGTCTGCAAAACGGAAACACCTAGAGTCGCTGCTCACTCTTGAACACGGTCATTATCATTGTTAATTTCCTGTTTCTTGTAATGTAAAGGATCATATGAGCCAGATGTGGTGGTACAGGCCTTTAATCCCAGCATTCAGGAAGCTGAGGCAGGCAGATCTCTGAGGTTTATATAGGCCTGGTCTACATAGTGAGTTCCAGGACAGCCAGAGGCTACATAGTGAGGCTATATCTAAAAAAAAAGGTAAAAGAAGGAGAATATCATAGGGTTCTTACTAGAATACAATAGAAAACTACTGCTAAAGGGCCAGGCATAGTGACCACAGTTTTAATCCCAGCACTCAGGAGGTAGAGGCAGACACAGGTGGCCTATATAGTGAGAACGTGTCTTGAAAAGGAAAAAAAAGTCTAATTTTTCATGTTAGGATTTATTTTATTTAATATGCATGTTTTGCCTGCATGGATGTCACAGTGTGCCTGGTGCCCACTGTGGTGGTTTGAAAGAAAATGGTCCCCAAAGGGAGTGGCACTATTGGGAGGTGTGGCCTTGTTGGAGTAGGTGTGACCTTGTTGGAGGAAGCATGTCACTGTGGGGCGGGCTTTGAGGTCTCCTATGCTCAAGCTACTTCCTGTGTCACAGTCTATTTCCTGTTGACTTCTGATCAAGATGTAACCAGCGCCATGTCTGCCTCTATATCCCTGCCATAATGATAATGACTGAACCTCTGAACTGTAAGCTGCCGCCTCAGTGAAATGTTTTCCTTTATAAAAGTTGCTGTGGTCATGGTGTCTCTTCACAGCAATAGAAACCCTAACTAAGACACCCAGAGGCCAGACGATGGAGTAGGGTCCCCAAGAAATAGAGTTACAGATGGTTGTGGGCCGCCATGTAGACCCTCTGGAAGGACAGCCAGGGCTCTTAACTGCTGAGCCAGCACTCCAGCCTCAAAATATGGCTAATTTTGAGCTGTGTTTAGAAAGTGTTTGTATTTTAGTACAGTCCCAAAGTTTCCATTTGACAAGTTCTCTCCCTAGGACAGCCGTAATAATATGACTGCCAAGCATCACACGGTGCTTGTTTTGAAAATATTTTGCGTGTTTTAGGCAAAGGGCACACGTTAGCTCTTCAGATCACAATAACACAGGCTCACATTTCAGTTACTTGAATTCACATCCATCTCACAACTTGGCAGAAAGATTTTCTTCCCCCACCCAATCTTCATTTGCTCTGGTCACTCTGAGAATTCTATTTTTAGAAAAAAAGGTACTTTGGAAGGAAGTGCCAAGGAAGATTTCAAAAGGTATTATCTTGAAGCCTATGAATGCTTTTCCGATTTTCTTCTTCGGCAGTGAGATGCTTGTTGATTTCTGTGGGAGGGCCCTTCTTGCCTGGACTAGAAAAGCAAAGAAGGGAAGAAAAGAAATGGAAATGCATCTGGTCAATTCAGGGAATCTTTTCTTGGTTGTTTTCTTCTGGGAGGAAAGAACGTGCATGGGAAAGGGAAGAATTATTGGCTGACTCCTGCTAGGATTATATTTCATATTTTAATTTAAAGTTTACCTGCATACTCAGAACTCTATATAAAGAAGGGGGCGGGGTCTGAATACTGAGACTGAATCCAAAGCACACCTGATGCAGGTGACCGCAGCGGCTCCTTCACTGTTCACCCTCCCGTGTCCTCTCTTTCTTGGTGGGAGTGCAGCGCGCTGTGGAGTTCCTCTATGTTGTTTTGATTAATACTTGAGGGGAACGACTTAAGGCAAAGCCTCTATGAGCTCCTCATTTCAGAAGGTTCAGTCTCTCCACATCATGGGGGAGAGAGAGCAGAGTGGAGCATTAGCAGGAAGTGGCCAGGACAAGACATGGCTGACATAGCCACGCCCCCAGGGACCTGCTTTCTCCATAAGCCCCCACCTCCCACTGTTCCACCACTTCCTGGTGTTTGTTTTTTTTTCTTTCAGACTTTGAATCCATTAGTGGATTAAATCATTTGTTAGGACTGATCCTTCATGATTTTTAAAAACATAAACTTGTTTTATGTTTATTTATATATTTATTTTTGTGTGTATATTTTGTTTGTGTTCTGACAAATAAAGCTTGCCTGGAGGGCTGGAGAGATGGCTCAGAGGTTAAGAGCACTGCTTGCTCTTCCAAAGGTCCTGAGTTCAATTCCCAGCAACCACATGGTGGCTCACAACCATCTGTAATGAGATCTGGTGCCCTCTTCTGGCCTGCAGGGATACATGCAGACAGAACACTGTACACATAATAAATAAATAAATCTTTAAAAAAAAAAAAAGCTTGCCTGGAGATCGGAGGGTGGATCCAGCCAGTAGTTAACCATAGAGGCCAGGCAGTGGTGGCACGCACCTTTAAACCCAGCACTTGGGAGGAGGAAGCAGGAAGAGCAGGAGTTCAAGGCCACCCTGGGCTACATGAGATTGAACCAGTCTAAACAGAAACAGAGCACTCCTTTTATCCCAGCACTTGGGAGGTGGAGACAGGAATATAAGGTGGGTGAAGACAGGATCCTCTCATTTGGTCTGAGGATTCGTAGAGGTAAGAAGTGACTGTGGCTGCTCTGCTTCTCTGATCTTTCAAGCTTTCACCTTGGATATCTGACTCTGGGTTTTTATTGTTAAGACTAATTAGGTTCATGCTTCATCCATGTATATGTATGTGTGTGAGCATGTGGAGGGCAGAGAACAACTTGTGGGAAGTGCTTCTCACCTTCCACCATGTGTGTTCTGTGGCTCAAACTGAGGTTATCAGGTGTAGATGTAACCAACCATCTTATTAAATAAGAAACACAGAACCAATGCAAAGAAGAAACCCAAGAGATCAGAGCTAAGAGCCTTACCCGCCTGCTGCAGCTAGCCTCTTAAGCCAAGAGACCTCTCCGAAAGAGAGCTACTTCCTATCTGTTTGTCTTTATATAGACTTTCTGTTCTGCCTTCTCATTGGTTGTAAAACCAACCACATGACTGCCTCATCACTGTCTGTTGTACAGCTCTCCAGGTCTTCTATGGTATTGAGATTAAAGGCGTGTGTCTCCAATGCTGGCTGTATCCTTGACCAAACAGAGATCTACCTAGCTCTGCCTACCAAGTGCTGGGATTAAAGGCATGCACCACCACTGCCCAGCTTTTGCTATGGCTCTAATAGCTCTGACCCCCGGGCAACTTTGTTTATTAATATACAATTAAAATCACATTTCAGTACAAATAAAATACCACCATAATCAAGCTTGGTGGCAATACTTTTACTCCCTGAACCATCTTACCAAACCCTTGTTTTTCAAACAGGGTCTCAATATATAACCCAGATGGCATAGAACTCATTCCAGAGAGGACACCAAGCTGGCCTCAAACTTGTAGTAGTCTTGTCTCTGTTTCCCAAGTGCTGGGTTGCAGGTGGGAACTCACCTACCCAGCAGATCTCACATGACTTACTGTCTGTGGAGATATACTGAGAGGTGGGGGTTACAAATCTAGGTGTTTCTCCATCTAGTCAAGCTGGTCCTCAGGCTCAGACTCAGTTCTTGCAGTTGGTGAAAACTGAACACATCTGAATGGGTTAATTCTTCCCCCTTTGTACTTGCAAAGTCAACAGTACTGGGTGCCGTGGCACGCAATCTTAACTTTCCATGCTAGTGTGTGACGAAGCTTGAGGAGCATTGAGATGGCACTTCCTGAGGAGTGAAGAGGGAAAAAAAAAAGAATCTTAAAGACAGAGATGGGGGGAGGGGGACAAGAAGAGAAAAGTGGTGAAGAACACATACTGCTCTTTCAGAGGATCTGAGTCCAGAGTTTTCAGCACCCATATCAAGCAGCTCATAGCCACCTGTAATTCCAGCTCCAGGGTTTCCCTGTAGCTAGAGTTTTTCTCTCCAGGTCCTGCCAAGCCCCAGAAGTCCCATAGCCCACTTATAAAATAAACATACAGACGCTTATATTATTTAAACTGCTCGGCCATTAGCTCAGGCCTACCATTGACTAGCTCTTACACTTATACTCAGCCCATTTCTGTTAACCTATATGTCGCCACATGTTGCCTTTACATGCTGTTCCCTGGACGGCAGGCTGGTGTCTCCTGACTCAGCCTTCTTGTTCCCAGAATTCTCTTCTCTGCTTGTCCCGCCTATACTTCCTACCTGGCTACTGGCCAATCAGCATTTTATTTATACAGAGCAATATCCACAGCATTTCCCACACCCTCTTCTGGACTCAGCAGATGTCTGCACTCATGGACACATAGAAGAGACAGAGACAGAGACAGACAGAGACACACATACACACACATCCTGTGTACTCTCCCCCTAAAAAAATAAATAAATAAATAAATAAATAAATAAATAAATAAATAAATAAATAAAAACACTTGTTCTATTTCAGCAGCCTCAGCTTAGAGGCATTTTTGGAGCCTGCAGAGGAGGAGCCAGGTGAAAACTCTAGCCTTCAAGCTGAATCCAGGGAGTGAATCCATTTCTGACATGAAAATAGTTGGTGGGAAAGAGACCAAAGTTAGATTATGGTTGGAATACAGTAGGAAGTACTGGATAAGTCAGAATACAGTTGGGATACAGTAGGAGGTACTGTAGTCTATTAAAATAAACAAACCAGCAGTGATGGCACACACTTTTAATCCCAGCACTTGGCCTTTGTGCAGCTGTACAGGGTCTGTGCACCTGCTTCCCACTGGCTTCTACTTCCATCTCTCTACTCCATTTGTTTACAGAAGCAGGAACTTGTCTGTCAGCTCACAGGTCAAAAGTTACTGCTTCATGCAGCAGGATCCGGGTGAAGTCTCCCGTCCTGTGCTCTCCTGTAACTCTCTATTCATCTTCAAAGCAATGATCATAAGAGTTATCAGAATGCTAAGTGCACAAAGCCCGTGGGATGGCTCTGTGGGTAGAAGTGCTTGCTGCCAGGCCAGTGACCTGAGTTAGGTCCCTAGAACTGATTTTGGCAGGTTGTCCTTTGACTTCAGCACTTGAAATGTGGCACAGCCCCCCCCTCCCCGCACCAATAAAATAGATACAAATATAGAGAAAATTAAGTGCACAAAAAAACAAAAAATTAAGTTATCATACAGTAGTCTCCTTGTCTAAGAATACAGTTGGAATACTAGGCTCAGGTCACATGCAGATCACATTCTTTTGCCTCCTTGGTACCTAACGATCATGAGACTTCTTTTGTGCAGAGGTATTTTGCAAATGATGGAATCCATGGCATAAAGGCTGGGCATCTCACCACCATGTCCTAGATCATGGTGGAGTCAGGAGTCAGCTCTGTCCTCTTATGACAGTGTAGTATAAGAGATGGTCTTAGCAAAGCATGTGTCACACAGAATAGAATAAAAATGATGTAATGGAAGAATGATGCTAGTATCTATGGCTCATTCAATTCATTTTCTACTAAATTCACTTTCCCAAGTTTCTTATTTTTATGTCTACTAGAATTTGAACCTAGGGGCTCATGCCAGACCAACATTCCTCAATGGAGCTCTATCCTCATTCCTTCTACCCTACCCTAGCCCACCCCACCCCATTTTTTTTATTTTTTTTTATTTTTTATTTTTTTACTTTTTATTTTGAAACAGTCTCACTAAATTTCCCTGGCTCACTTTAAACTTACCCAGTAGCCCAAGCAAATCTTGAACTCAGATTCCTCCTTCCTCAGCCTCCTGAGGATAATGAGACTACAAAGAGAAAAGACAATATACTAGTCTTCTGGAAATGATAAGTCATGGTCAAGTTACTAAATTTAATACAATCTACAAGATCTCATTAGTCAACAAACTAGGAGCTTCCACACCCTAGAAGCTTGGGAGTGTTACAAAAAGTCCTGTCTCATTGCCTCATAGTAACCATGGTAACCATGGTTCAAGGGAAGCAGCTATTCTTAACTACTGAAGGCCCCCAGTGGAAGAGTAAATATGTATTGGTTTCCAGCCTACTTTACCCAGTTGGCAGAAACTGCTGCACTTGTAGACTGGCGGCAAGTCAAGCTCTATGTGCCTCTTGACTGTTGTCTTAGTTACTGTTCTATTGTGATAGAACACTATGACCAAGACAACTTAAAAGACATTTAATTGGGGGTTTGCCTATAGTCTTGGGGGGTTATTTGATGACCCTCAAAGGGAGTGTGGTAGCAGGCAGGCAGTCTAGCTCAGGAGCAGTAGCTGAGAGCTCACATCTGATCTGCAAGTTGCAGGCAGAGATAGATAGATAAATATATATATATATATATGTATATATATATATATATATATATATATATATATATATATATATATAGAGAGAGAGAGAGAGAGAGAGAGAGAGAGAGCGCTGAAACCTCAAAGCCCACCCCCCAGTGACTCATCTTCTCCAACAAGGCCACACCTCCTAACCCTTCCCAAACAGTTCCACTAATTAGGGATCAAGCGTTCAAACATATGAGCCAATGGGGGCTGTTCTCATCCAAACCACAACTGTCTTCCTCTCCCTCTCTGTCCACACTCCCACTCTCACCATCTTGACTTAGACTCTTTAAAATAGGCCCTTTTATAAGTCCGGCAAATCCCCACCCTGTTCTGTGTCCCCTTCCCTTACTCCTCATCTTACTTTCCAGCCAGAGTCCACTTTCTAAAACATAGACAGGGTCATTGACCTTCCCTCATTGAAGACCCTTCTATGACTGATTCTTGGTGGCTTGGATAAATGATTTTGAAACTTAAAACATAACAACTGGGTCCTGCTTTCAAGCTCTAAGTAGAAAAGAGAGGAACACTGAAAACATGTAAGATAGAATGAGGTGAGAAAGGTGGGTAATAGGCAGGGCCTTGACCATGTGGCTTGGTCTGTTTTCTGTTGTCTTAACAAAATACTTGGTAATGTATAAAGAATAGAGTTTTATTTAGTCCGTGGCTCTGGAAGCTGAGAATCATGACACCAGCAATTGAGGGCTTCCTGGATGCATTTTAACAGGGCAGAAGAAATCACATATAGAGGCAGACCCAGTGCCCTAGCTTGAGTCTCCTCCCCTTCTTAGAAAGCCAATAAAGTAACCAAAGGCAAAGTTTTGGAAACATGAAGTTTTGGGGGACACATCCAAACCACAGCACTGAAATTTCCTAGGACGCCACTTTGAAATCTGCAGGACTGTATGATAGAGTGGTTCACCTTGTACAGGCCACTCCCTTCAGGAAGGTATCCACATTTGTTTAGCATCTGACTGTACTGTGCATCCAGTGCTGGTCCACCCAGTCTCTTCACTTTGGACTTCCTACATCCTCTAACAGGCCTGGAAATGTCATTCCCTGCTGGATGATTTTAGTACCGATATGAATGAAAATTCTCCGGAAAAGTTTTCAGATCTACACCTGCCTGCATAGGCAGCACACTTGGCATGTGGTATTATTGTCTGTCTCCCCTTATTGATATCAGATAATAATATTTCACTGTGGAGACATGAGTGCCTTCCCCCACGCTATGCCTGGCTCATAGTTAGGTGTTTCCTGAATGTAAGATGATTTCGTTAGCCTATATTAGAAAATAAAATTCAACTTGCAGATTCAACATACAATCTCATTTGTCATCACCTCTTCCCCACTGCAAAGCACACCTACATATTTCAGACATATTTCCTCCTGATTTGAATAGTGTGATATTGTAATTTGTAATAATTGCCACAAATACAGTCTTTGCCCCTGCTTAGTGGCACACAGATCCTAAAAACATAGACTCTCTAAAGTGATGAATCTTTTCATATGACAAAGAGATGACTGATGGCTGGGGATGCCTGGGTAACCTCATGATGGTTGCCATGGGAACCAGTTAGTGATTAAAGGCCTGGAACTTTCAGCCCCCCTCAACCCCCTACCAAATGGGGAGAAAAAGGGCTGGGGGGTGTTGAATTAATTACTGGTGATTAATGATTTAATCAACTCTACCTATGTAATGAGGCTTTCACAAGTGGCCCAAGGGCAGGGCTTAGAGAGCTTCTGTTTGGTAAGAGGCTCCATAGCAGAATGGCTTGCACTCTGGAATCTCAGAGCTTCTGCTCAGAGAGTGGCATTCCTCGATCTGACTTGGCAGCTCTGTGTCCTTTGCCCTTCACCCAGCCCTGTACATCTTTTCTGTTTTCCTGCCCCTGAGTTGGGCCTTTTTATGGTAAGCCAGGACTAGTGTATAAAGTACTTCCCTACATGCTCTGAACATCTCTAGCCAAGGAAGGAACCTCTGATTCACAGCCAGTTGGCTGAAACACAGGCAAGAACTTAGATTTTTTTGGTAGATGCATGCAGTGGTGGGGTCATTCAAGATCTGATGCTGTCACCAGGTGGATAGTGTCAGAATTGAGTTAAATTATGTGACACCAGTAGGTGTCTGCAGAGAATTGGATTATTGCTTGGTGTGGGAAAAATTCACATATCTGATGCCAGAAGTGAAGAGAACTTCTCCTACAGAAAAAGACCTTTCGGCAAGACATTAATATCCATCTCTTGATCTTCAGACTAGACTTCGGATCACTAAGAAAAGCCTGGGGACAATGAGGTCACTCCTTAGAACGTCTGGAGGGGGAAATGTGACAGGGTTGCTGTCAAGTCTTAAATTAAAAGATCTCTGAGATTAAATTGAGAGAGACCCAAAATTGTTCTCCTTGTTTGGAATAGGAAAAGTATAACTTTCTCAGAACCCAAATTCCAACTCAATATCCACTTGAAGAACCTATTCTTCTTGGGGTAGTCGATATAATATCAGTCAATTGTGGGCAAGGTCAATCCCTTAAGTTTCATTCCTCCTGACTCAAGGATCAGACTCAAGTTCATTAAAGGTCAAATCAGGTGCTTGCTTTCCTGAAGGTCAAACGCAGGTGCTTGCTTTCCTGAAGGTCAAACTCAGGTGCTTGCTTTCCTTCAGGGTACCTATTCTAGGCCTGGCTGATTTCACATTTTGTTCATTACATAAGACATCTTGTATTCCACTAATTTCCATAATGAGACTCTAACAGTCGTTACACTAACACAAAATCTTCTAGTATTGATGGCAGCATGGATGACCTAAGGTGTGTATATTTACATTGATGGTCTCCCGTAGTCGATTCATACTGACCATCTTCCTGCTTTGAACCCTGCTCACTGTTCCTGGTATTTCAATTTGTGATTAAGGTAGCTAACCAAGCCTTAGATAATTGCCAAATCCAATATGTTCATGGTGTCATGTTGGTTATGTCAACCATACTTCACATGCTGTAGACGTCTGAAGGCACAGGAAAATGTGCCCGTCTCTCAAACAATTCTGGTCACTGGATTTGTTTTGCCTCAGTCTTCCTCTGTTCTTAGCATCCAAACAACCTTTCTCTTGCCACCCTCCTGCCAGAAGTGCATGGAGATGTTGCAGGTTGTACCTCCTAAAGGTCCCAGAGGGAGGGCTGCCCAGATCTCAGCTCTGACCTGAGGCTGAAAGTTCTGTTTCCTGCCTCGAAGAAAATGAAGGCACAGTATCAGAAAAGCAGGACTAGGGCCTCTCTGCAGTGTCTTCTACCACTGTGCGCCTGTGTGATTTTCCTTCCGCTCAACCCAGAAGGGGAAAACAAGCTTGCATTTAATTAGAATAAGACCACATTACAGCATAAGGAAGCGGAGCCACACAGCTGGGGCTAGGAACATAGATATGACAGTGGAGCCACTGCAGAGTAAGGACTCGGTCCGCTGACCACACAGAATGACCTCAGCCGATGACAGCAGGCAGTGTGTCTGAATTTGTTGTTTACATCTAGACGATGACTCAAACTCAGCCAAGAGTTTGTCATTTCCGAGCTCTGGCTCTGCCATATTAGTGGTCCTTTGGGACCATAGTGGACTTTGCTAAACTGTCTGGATTAGGGGAGGGTGAGGAGTGTGAGGAGGGAGGGTGAGGAGGGAGAGGAGGGAGGGTGAGGAGGGTACTGAAAGAGCTGAGGACACATCACACTGCACTTCAAATATCATCATGTCCTGTAGGAGCACTCCTCTTAAGCCAGGGGACAACAAAAATCTGGTTCCTCAAAAACTACCAATAGGAGGGAAATAACCTTCCAGACAAAAGCCACCGTTCTCCTTTGTGACAAGAACCCCCTGACAGGTTGGGTAAGAGAGACATTTCAGTTAGCCAAACATAAGTGTTTATGAGTTAATCTTGCCACTTTTCCTTCCTTTAATAACCTAGTTCACTCTCATTTTAATTCCACAATCAGGTCAGAAGACAGCCTTGGATGGTAGTCTCCATCTCTCACTTTGTTGAAGACAGTGTCTCATCGTTTGCTGCCTCACGTGGTGGCTGACTGGCTGGTTGGCTTCTGGGTGCTCTCCGGTCTCCACCTCCCATCTCTCCACACAGGCACTGGGATTACAGATGAACATTTCCATGCCTCCCTTTAACCCAAGGTTCTGGGGCTGGGAGCTCAGGTGTGCAAGGGCTTTACCCACTGAGCCATCTCCCCAGCCTGAACTAAGTTTATTTTGACTGTTTTACTTGGAATGTGCTGTGTTTGAACAGACTCTAAATTAGCCTAGATCTCTTGTTCCACCAAACCTGATGACCCAAGTATCTCCTGGGAACCATCTGATGGAAGGCGAGAGCCAGCTCCAGTAAAGTGTCCTCTGATCTCCACAAGTGTGTCAAGTGAGTGTCCATATTACACACGTACCTGTGTACACACTAAATAAATGAATACAAACAAAAAGGAAAAAAAGTGAACTTGATAAGTTACCAAAACATGTTTTAAAAAATGGAGAAATAAGGAGGCCTGTCTTCAAGGGCATTGGGAAGATTTAAACACTGACTAATGGTAAGTGTTTAGGGCAGTTAGGATGATACTTTATTAGTGGTAATTTGGAATATCCATGTAGCTTCTGTCCCAAATTGAGCCATTGGGTTATGTTGGCTTATGTCTTCCTCCTCCATGGTCTATGGTTCACTCTCAGAGGAGTCCAGTCACTGGTAAAATCCCTCAGACTTTAACTTGAATTAGCAAGGCTGCTGAAGATGTAGACAGTAAGGCCTCCTGATTAGGGATTCCGCTTCAATAGCCTGATGTGATGTCCCCTAATTTGCATTTCTAATACTTACCTGGGACGGGGCTACAGTTGCTTTGGAAACCACATGCTCCTGTAGCTTCCTGAGAGCGCTTCTAAAAGAAGAAACTTGGGCCCATCTTGCTCCGGACGTCCCTTTTGGAACAATCGTGAGTACCCTTCCTTGCCCCAGACCCCATCCCTGGGCACCAGCCACTCCAGGGAAGACCTGCCCAACTCGGCCCCAGGTTCTGGCCACCGGGCAGGTTCCCTGCTAGCCCCACCGGGAAGGATCCCCTTCTCCAAGACCCCTGGCAGACCCTGCAGTCTCCACGCCCTGCCACCACACCCATCCGCCTGAGCCCCAAGCCTCTTCCTGAGACTTAGAGGCCGGCCCCCAGCTCCCATCTTGCTCCGGACTTCCCTTTTGGAACACTGACTTCCCTTTTGGAACACTGGTCTGTCTGAACCAAGTGTGCGGATAAGGCCAAGAACGAACCACAAGGAGATGGGCAGACGTCAAGGCAGAAACATATACAACAAAATGAATAGCAATACAGCATCACCAGGCCCTAGCCCTCCTCCAACACCTAGACCTGAACATCAGAAATTGGAAGAAGCAGAAGAAAACAGCCTTATGAATGACATCATGAAGAAGCTAGAGGCTTGCGTAGAGGAAAAGACAAAAAAATGTGAAGAACGCTGTAAACAACTAGAGGAAAGGGCAAACAAATTAGAAGAAATCAATAAAGTCCTGGAAGAAAACAATAAAATACTGAGAGAAAATCAAGAAAAATCAATGAAACAAATGAAGGAAACAGTCCAAGACCTGAAAAGGGAAATAGAAAAAATGAAGAAGACACAAACAGAGGGAATGCTGGAAATAGAAAATCTGAGAAAACGATTGGGAACTTCAGATGCAAGTATAATCAACAGAATGCAAGAGATGGAAGAGAGGATCTCTAGCGTTGAAGATACAGTAGAAGAAATACATTCATCAGTCAAAGAAAACACTAAAACCAACAAAGTCATGAACCAAAATGTCCAAGAAATTTGGGACACCATGAAAAGACCAAACCTAAGAATAATAGGGGTCGAAGAAGGAGAAGAATACCAACTCAAGGGCACAGAAAATATATTCAACAAGATCATAGAAGAAAACTTTCCCAACTTAAAGAAGGAAATGCCTATGAAGATACAAGAAGCTTATAGAACACCAAACAGACTAGACCCCCAAAAAAAAGTCCCCTCGCCACATAATAGTTAAACAACTAAACGTACAGAATAAAGAAAGAATATTAAGAGCAGCAAAGGAAAAAGGCCAAGTGCTTATAAAGGCAAACCCATCAGAATAACACCAGATTTCTCAATGGAGACTTTGAAAGCCAGAAGAACCTGGACAGATGTAATGCAGACACTAAGAGACCATGGATGTCAACCTAGACTAATATACCCAGCAAAACTTTCAATCACCATAGATGGAGTAAACAAGACATTCCATGACAAAGCCAGATTTAAACAATACTTATCCACAAACCCAGCCCTACAGAAAGCACTAGAAGGAAAATTCCAACCTAAGGAAGTCAGATACACCCTCGAAAACACAGGCAACAGATAAAGCCACAGCAGTAAACCCCAACGTATAGAAGTACCCACACATCACCACCAAAAAATAACAGGAATGAACAATCACTGGTCATTAATTTCCCTCAATATCAATGGACTTAATTCACCTATAAAAAGACATAGGCTTACAGAATGGATACAAAAGCAGGACCCATCTTTCTGCTGCATACAAGAAACACATCTCAAATTCAAAGATAGACACTACCTAAAAATAAAAGGCTGGGAAAAGACTTTCCAATCAAACGGTCTTAAGAAACAAGCGGGTGTAGCCATCCTGATATCCAGCAAAATAGACTTCAAACTAAAATCAATCAAAAGAGATCAAGAAGGGCATTACATACTCATCACAGGAAAGATCCACCAAGATGAAGTCTCAATTCTGAATATTTATGCCCCAAACACAAGGGCACCCACATATGTAAAAGAAACATTACTAAAGCTTAAATCACATATAAAACCCCACACGTTAATAGTGGGAGACCTCAACACCCCACTTTCACCACTGGACAGATCTCCCAAATTGAAACTTAACAGAGAAATAAAGGACTTAACTGATGTCATGACTCAAATGGACTTAATCGATATCTACAGAACATTCCATCCCAACAAAAAAGAATATACCTTCTTCTCAGCACCCCATGGAACCTTCTCTAAAATTGACCACATACTTGGCCACAAAACAAATCTAAACAGATACAAAACAATTGGAATAACCTCCTGTGTTCTATCAGACCACCATGGTCTAAAGTTGGATTTCAACAACAACAAAAACTACAGAAAACCTGCAATCTCATGGAAACTGAATAATACCCAACTGAATCACCAATGGGTTAAGGAAGAAATAAAGAAAGAAATTAAAGACTTCCTAGAGATCAATGAAAATGAAGACACCACATATCCAAATTTATGGGACACTATGAAAGCAGTACTAAGAGGGAAATTCACTAAATGCCCACATAAATAAGTTGGAGAAATCTCACACTAGAGACTTAACAGCATACCTGAAAGCTCTAGAACAAGAAGAAGCACAGTCTCCCAGGAAAAATAGACGCCAGGAAATTATCAAAGTGAGAGCTGAAATCAATAAAATAGAAACAAAGAGAACAATACAAAAAATTAATGAAACAAAGAGTTGGTTCTTTGAGAAAATCAACAAGATAGACAAGCCCTTATCCAAACTAACCAAAAGACAGAGAGAGAGCATCCAAATCAACAAAATCAGAAATGAAAAGGGGGACATAACAACAGACATTGAGGAAATCCAGAGAATCATCAGGTCATACTTCAAAAACCTCTATTCGACAAAACTGGAAAACCTAAAAGAAATGGATAACTTTCTGGATAGGAACCACATACCTAAGTTAAATCAAGACCAGATAAACTATTTAAATAGTCCAATAACCCCTAACGAAATAGAAACAGTCATTAAAAGTCTCCCAACCAAAAAAAGCCCAGGACCAGATGGTTTCAGCGCAGAATTCTACCAGATCTTCAAAGAAGAGTTAATACCAATACTCTCTAAATTGTTCCACACAATAGAAACAGAAGGAACATTACCAAACTCCTTCTACGAGGCTACAATTACCCTAATTCCTAAACCAAACAAGGATACAACAAAGAAAGAGAACTACAGACCGATCTCCCTCATGAACATTGATGCAAAAATACTCAATAAAATACTGGCAAACAGACTCCAAGAACACATCAAAACAATTATCCACCATGATCAAGTAGGATTCATTCCAGGGATGCAAGGGTGGTTCAACATACGAAAGTCCGTCAATGTAATACACCATATAAACAAACTCAAAGAAAAAAACCATATGATCATCTCACTGGATGCAGAAAAGGCATTTGACAAAATCCAACACCCCTTCATGATAAAGGTATTGGAGCGATCAGGAATACAGGGAACATACCTAAACATAATAAAGGCAATTTACAGCAAGCCAACAGCCAACATCAAATTAAATGGAGAGAAACTCAAAGCAATTCCACTAAAATCAGGAACGAGGCAAGGCTGTCCACTCTCCCCATACTTATTCAATATAGTACTTGAAGTTCTAGCCAGAGCAATAAGACAACATAAGGAGATTAAGGGGATACAAATTGGAAAGGAAGAAGTCAAGCTTTCCCTATTTGCAGATGACATGATAGTATACTTGAGCGACCCCAAAGATTCCACCAAGGAACTGATACAGCTTATAAACACCTTCAGCAACATAGCAGGATACAAGATCAACTCAAAAAAATCAGTAGCCCTCCTATATACAATGGACAAAGAAGCGGAGAAGGAAATCAGAGATACATCACCCTTTACTATAGCCACAAACGACATAAAATACCTTGGGGTAACACTAACCAAGCAAGTGAAGGACCTATATGACAAGAACTTTAAGTCCCTGAAAAAAGAAATTGAAGAAGATGTCAGAAAATGGAAAGATCTCCCATGCTCATGGATAGGCAGGACTAACATAGTAAAAATGGCAATCTTACCAAAAGCAATCTACAGATTCAATGCAATCCCCATCAAAATACCAACACAATTCTTCACAGACCTGGAAAAAATAATACTCAACTTCATATGGAAAAACAAAAAACCCAGGATAGCCAAAGGAATCCTGTACAATAACACAACTTCTGGAGGCATCACGATCCCTGACTTCAAGCTCTACTATAGAGCTACAGTAATAAAAACAGCTTGGTACTGGCATAAAAACCGACATGTGGACCAATGGAATCGAATTGAAGACCCTGACATTAATCCGCACACCTATGAACATATAATTTTTGACAAAGAAGCCAAAAGCGCACAATGGAAAAAAGAAAGCATCTTCAACAAATGGTGCTGGCAAAACTGGATATCAACATGTAGAAGGCTGCAAATAGATCCATATCTATCACCGTGCACAAAACTTAAGTCCAAGTGGATCAAGGACCTCAACATAAATCCAGCTACTCTGAACCTGCTAGAAGAGAAAGTAGGAAGTAGTCTTGAACGCATTGGCATAGGAGACTACTTCCTAAATAGAACACCAGTAGCACAGACTCTGAGACAAACAATCAATCAATGGGACCTCTTGAAACTGAGAAGCTTTTGTAGAGCAAAGGATACGGTCAACAAGGCAAAGCGACAGCCTACAGAATGGGAAAAGATCTTCACCAACCCCACATCTGACAGAGGACTGATATCCAGAATATATAGGGAATTCAAGAAATTAGACATCAAAATGCCCAACAGTCCAATTAAGAAATGGGCTATAGAACTAAACAGAGAATTCTCAACAGAGGAAACTCAAATGGCCGAAAGACATTTAAGGAACTGCTCAACATCCCTAATCATCAGGGAAATGCAAATCAAAACAACTCTGAGATACCACCTTACGCCTGTCAGAATGGCTAAGATCAAAAACACTGAAGACACCTTATGCTGGAGAGGATGTGGAGCTAGGGGAACTCTCCTCCACTGCTGGTGGGAATGCAAGCTTGTACAACCACTTTGGAAATCAATATGGCGCTTTCTTAGAAAATTGGGAATCAATCTCCCCCAAGATCCAGCTATACCACTCTTGGGCATATACCCAAGAAATGCTCAACCACACCATAAGAGCACTTGTTCAGTTATGTTCATATCAGCATTGTTTGTAATAGCCAGAACATGGAAACAACCCAGATGCCCTTCAACTGAAGAATGGATAAACAAAATGTGGTACATATACACAATGGAATACTACTCAGCAGAGAAAAACAATGGCATCATGAGGTTTGCAGACAAATGGATGGATCTAGAAAAAATCATCCTGAGTGAGGTAACCCAGACTCAGAAAGACAAACATGGTATGTACTCACTCATAGCAGGATACTAGACATGAAACAAGGATGACTTGTCTGCTACTCACATCACCAGGGAGGCTACCTGGAAAACAGGACCCCAAGAAAGACACAGGGATCACCCAATGACAGAGAAATGGAATGAGATCTACATGAACAGCCTGGACATGAGTGGGGGTAATGAAAGGCGAGGGTTGAGGGAAAGAGAGCTTGGGGGAGCGGGAGATCCCAGCTGGATCAACAACAGAGAGGGAGAACAAGGAATAGGAGACCATGGTAAATAAAGACCACATGAGAATAGGAAGAAGCAAAGTGCTAGAGAGGCCCACAGAAATCCACAAAGATACCCACACAACAGACTGCTGGCAGAGGTCGAGAGACAGCCTGAACTGACCTACTCTGGTGATGGGATGGCCAAACACCCTAATTGTTGTGCTAGAAACCTCATCCAACTACTGAGGGATCTGGATGCAGAGATCCATGACTAGGCCCCGGGTGGATCTCTGGGAGTCCAATTAGCGAGAATGAGGAGGGTTTATATGAGCGAGAATTGTTGAGACCAAGGTTGGATAAAGCACAGGGACAAATAGCCAAATGAATGGAAACACATGAACTATGAACCAATGGCTGAGGGGTCCCCACTGGATCAGGCCCTCTGAATGGATGAGACAGTTGATTGGCTTGATCTGTTTGGGAGGCACCCAGGCAGTGGGACCAGATCTTGTGCTCATTGCATGAGTTGGCTGTTTGAAACCTGGGGCCTATGCAGGATTGTTTGGCTCGGCCTGGGAGGAGGGGACTAGACCTACCTGGACTGAGTCTACCAGGTTGACCTCAGTCTGTGGGGAAGGCTTTGCCCTGGAGGAGATGGGAATGGGGGGGGGGGGGGGTTGGGGGGAAGGTGAGGGGGGACGGGAGGGGGGAGAACAAGGGAATCCGTGGCTGATATGTAGAACTGAATTGTATTGCAAAATAAATTAATAAAAAAAAAAAAAAAAAAAGAAGAAACTTGGGAGACTTGCTCATCCATCTCAAATTGTAGCTGACTGATAATTTGAATGGAACCTGTTGTTGAGCAGTGAATTCTTTCATTCAGGCTAACTGACAGTGTGATTTGCCTTTTCTCTGTGTAAACATTTAGTGTTTTTTAAAAACGATTTTATAAACTTGTGAATAAATAAAAGCATCACACACCTGAGTGAACCAAACCCAAAGTTTAACAACTTGGTGGACTTTATTCAGTTAGAACAGGCATTCAGAATGGAAGCGGTGAAGTTCCACATCAGATTTTACACTTTCAGTATGTATGCACTTAGTATTTTTGAATGTTGCAAAGTCTTAAGGTGTTTTCCTGTAATAAACCTTGATGTGTGTAAATAGGATTTAATTTGTTGGTACTTGTGGTTTGAAGGAAAATGGCCCCCAAAGGGAGTGGCACTATTAGGAGGTGTGGCCTTGTTGGAGGAAGTGTGTCACTGTGGGGGCGGGCTTTGAAGTCTTTGCTCAAGCTTCCCTCAGTGTGACTGTCAGTGAAGACTCGAAGCCCCAGCCCCATGTCTGCCTGCATGCTGCCATGTTCCCACCGTGATGATACTGGACTGAACCTCTGAAATTGTAAGTGAGCTACCCTTGATTAAATGCTTTCCTTATAAGAGTTGCCATGGTCATGGTGTCTCTTCACAGCAATAAAACCCTAACTAAGACAGTACTCCCCATTCAGACTCCTTCAGTCTAAAATTAATCTCTTTCAATTCCAGTAATTTTCCTCAATAATTTCTTTCTCAGCCTGGAATGTTCTGCTACTTGAACACTGAATTTTCTTGTAGATAGATGTTTACTTCTCAGCTTATTTCTGTTTTTTTTTTTAACCTTTTAATACTTTTATTTCCCTTTAGACATCTTTAACTTTACTGTTTGAAAATTTGGTGGACATTTTCACCTTCTACCATTTTTGTTTGTTTTTTCTGAGACATCTCACGTAGTTCAGGCTGGCCCCAAACTCCGTATGACCTTGAGTCACATGGTCCAAGCTGGCTCTAAACTCCCTGTGAGCTCGGGACCCTCCTGTCTCCACCTTCCTGACGCTGTTAAGTTAAAGCAAACACTCCTACACCTGGATATTCGAAGCCTGGGATTGGAACCAGGATTATGTAAAAGCCAGGCAAGCGCTCTACCAAGCTACCTCCCAGCCCCAAACTCCAGTCTTTCAATGAAGAGGCTCTGCCAATCTCTGTCTAAGACGATAGTTCTGTGTTTTCTCTCTGTGGTCAGTTTCATCGCAGACGGTTCTCTTGTCTCTTTGATGTTTATACTCTAGGCATCCCTCATTTTGGGAACAAATGAGAAAAAGGCATTCATGTTGCTTTTTAGGTGGGAGATTTCACTCTGAATCCCAGTTTTCTTTATGGAACACACCTGGTTCCGGGCAACCCTCCAGTCTGTTTTCTGTTTTGTTTCTGAGACAGGGTAGCCCCCGCTGGCCTGGAACTTGCTTGGCATCTTTCTGAGTCCTGTGTGGGCCCTCAGTCATGCACCGTCATGCCTAGCTCCAGATTCTTCTATTTTGGTTTCTTCAAAAAGAAAGCTTCTAGTCTTCTGTCCGGCTGGTGGTGGGGGGTAGAGGGGGCAGGCCTAGCCAAAGGAACTTGGGGAATGGATTTAGAGTTTTGTTTCTTCTTACACCAGGTTTTCAACCAATAGTCCTGCGTTCTTACCTGCTTGAACACCCCTTTCATAGGCTTTTGTTTCTCCAGAGTCTCTCTGGGGTTCGTGGCAGAATTCACTTATTTTTAATTTGGTTTTTCCTTTGACTTACCACGCAAGCTCTAAACACTTGGTTGCTCTTGACTCCGTGCGGCTGTTTTGAAGCAGCATGGAAGGATGTGAGCCCCTTACTCATCAATCTGATTGATGTCTCTTGCCAGCTGAGGGCCTTTTCTCTGCTAAGCACTTGCTCAAACTCAACCGCTTGATGCTCTCACACTCGTCTTTCTCATCTTCATTTTCAATTATTTCCTAAACCTAAACCTCACTCCCTCATTGCTCCGGGCTTAGTCCAGGCCTATTCTACCCCCTCCCCACAACTCAACTGAGCTAAGCGATGTCCAAATAGCCAGCCGGTCAACATTATTCTGCATGCTTTTGAAGGTTCCTTGGTTTCTCCCTTACAATGATATACATAGCTCATTAATTCTAGCATTCTCTGAAAGGAGCTTAGCTTTTTTCAAAAGTTAAAGTTAGATGCTTAAGAGTGTAGGATGTGTCTGAACAGGGACTTCAACCCTAATGCTGTACTGACTGAAATGTCTGGGGCCCCTGCACTCTGATTACGACAGCTTCCTTCTAATTTCAGCTTTAATTTATTCTCCACATTACATCATTCAGTTGTCTTCAATCTCCAATAGGATGTCACTGCTAGAGACTTTCAGTGCCTTCGACGTCTTTTGTATTTCTAAACTTTCTCTCTCTCTCTCTCTCTCTCTCTCTCTCTCTCTCTCTCTCTCTCTCTCTCTGTGTGTGTGTGTGTGTGTGTGTGTGTGTGAGAGAGAGAGAGAGAGAGAGAGGGAACTGTGTATGTGTGTATGTTCCTGTGTGCGCTCCAGGGTGCATTGTGCCGCAGCCCTCCTGCCTTCTGCCTCATTTGAGACTGTGTCTGATGTTGGATACCCGATAGGGCAGCCTGTCAACTTCCAGGGACTCTTGCCTCTGCTCTCTGCCTTACTTTAGTATAGCAGCAAGCCACAACACTGAACTTTTAAATTGATTTTTAGTGTATGTGCCTGAATGCACATTTGGGCACCGCTTGCACATAGTACCTGAGGGGCCGAGGAGGACCTTGGATTCCCTGGAACTAAAGATACAGATGCTTGTGACCCACCACGTGGGTGCTGGGAACTGAACCTGAGTCCTATGGGAGAACAGCAAGTGCTCTTAACTGCTGACCTATCTCTCCAGCCTCAATACTCAGCTTTCATGTGTGTTCTGAGGTGCTGAGGTGGACCAGCATGTGTATATAACACCCACTGAGCCATTTCTCAGTCTCTCCTAAATTATTCTTCTCACTAACCCCTGGATGGTATTGGTTTCCTGGACACACTGTGCTCTGTCTTCCTGTTCTTTTTCGTGCATGGTTTCTTTTGGAACTCCTTTTCTGTGGAAAATTCTTCTTCCCTGTTAAATCCCACCAAGTGTGACTCTTCCATGAAGCAGGGCTGGCTGGTACCTTTCTCCTCTCCTATCAGCAGTTCAGCAGTTTCTTTTTCTAGCCTTATAACTGCCCCCCCCCCCCCCCCCCCCCCCCCCCCCCCCCCCCGGTACCTCCGGAAGGAAATGCTACCAGAATCTATTGTATTGCAGCGAGATCGTCTGTTTCTATTTCTCTTTCCCTTGAGATTCTGAGACCTTTCAGAAGGACCCTAGTACCTAGGAGGTATCCCAAGGACATTTGTTGAGTTAATGCGACTGGGACTGCCTGGAACTGCCACACTTCTTATTGCAGCTCAAGGGCAGATGGGAAAAAAAAAGATGTGAACCAATGAAACTGCATTTCGGTTCTGCATGCCCCTGGTGGACAGCCGCAGGGGACGGCTGCCAGCACTGAAGGAAGGGCACGTTGTCCAGCTCTACGCCCACGAGAGTTTGCTCCGCTGAGCTTCCCTCCATCTTCTTCCTTACTTCTGATTTAATGTTCTACTTCTTTGTTCTCTTAGCGTCTATTGTCTGGATGCCTCGATGTCTTTTGGTTTATAAATAATGAATACCCTGAAGTAGCTCTTGTGTGTTTCCCAAGAGACTTCATGTTTTAAAACACTCATTAGCCCCACCTTCCCCCCTCTTCTTCTCTCCTCTCTTCACTTCCTCTCTCCTTCCTTTTTGAAGAGACTAGTCATTACTATTTTTTTTTAAGCCTGGAAAACCATTTGCAAAGGAAGGACGCCTTCTCTCTCCGGCCTTCCCAGAGCCCACTGTCCCCCCACAGGAAGATCCATTCTAAGGCAGGCCCCAGAAGTCAGAGAGAACAGCAGACCAGCCCTTTAAGTTATCCTTCACTTGACCCCAGGCATCCAAAGCAAGAACCAAACAGCTCTCCAGCTTCAGAACTCCGCCTCTGCCCCCCAAGTCCCGGCCTCGGGTTTCTCCCTTCCTCCAGCCACTGTTCAGATGGCCACTTCCAAAGCCCGATTCCCTTTGCAAGCACAGAAGCCGGCCCTTTGGAAAACCCGTTTTCCTGACTCTGCGAAGATTCCTGACACTTTCTTTACTTCCTTAAAATGAGTGGTTTTTCTGTCTCTCTCCTCCCCTCCAAGTTTGGGTTAAAGTTTCAGTCTTTTGTTATTCATTTCTTAAGGCAACAGCTGTGCAAACCTGGCCTCTTCTTTGTTGCTGGTGCCAGAGCCGAGGAGAGAAGGGGAAACTGTCAACCATTTTATTAAGGCAGATCCTTAGTAAAGTAGTTTATTTGTTTAAGAGAACCGTTCCATCTCTTTTCATATTTAATTTTTTTCTCTTTTAAAGTCCTTCTTGAGTTATTGAATTTGAGCAGCTTTAAGATTCCTTATTAATCCCGGTATCTTCCTCCTAATCTTTTCAAGAGCCAGGGTTTGAATGAGTTCACCCTAGGAAGCAGGCACAAAGGCAAACCTACAGCCCGCACCACCATAGCATTCCTTTCTGTAGCTCCTCACACCCCCCTTCCCTTTGCATTGCTAATAGTCGCCCAGGAGAAAGCTTTTCTCTTTAGACCAGGCTGAGTGGAAACCGCACAATCCCTGAGCAAAGAGAAGCACAGCAATAAAAAAAGATGTCTTTTTCTAGTTTCCAGGAAAAGAAACTCAAGACTTTCCCAAAGAATATCGGAGTCCATTATTTTACATCTGTTGTGGTCAAAGTTGATAGCAACCAGTTTCTCCCCCAACAGGACTTGTACAATATCGCCATTCAAGATCATCCTGGAAGACAGCCTCATGGCTGAGTGAATAATAATCATAAGAAAATGGACGCTCAGCGTGTTTTTGATTAGTTGTTACTCGAAAACAGAAGAGGAGGTTAAAGCTGTGCTCCAGGCTTCTATCTTCCGACCCTGCTCTAGCCTTCCTTCCCCACCCTGCCTCTCAGCTTCACCGGCAGCCTTTGCTCATGCCGTTTCATGAACGGCTTTTCTTGCACATTAGATTTTCCTGAGAGCTGAAACTCAAGTCCTTACTCTGTGAAACTAAAACAGTTAACTTAGTACAGCAGCACCCTGCAAAGGATAATTTTATTGGATAGAAATGAAGGTGGAAAATAGTCTGTGTCCTTTTTATCATCAAGCACTTGAGGTGCTGAGCTCAAAGGGTTTGGTTTGGAATATGGAATTCTCTTCCTTCTCCTGCTGGAACAGGGATTCAGTGTGAGAGAACAGGAGTCAGGCTCCCTGGAGGCAGGGAGACGGGCCATGGCTAGAGGTGGTGAATTTCCAAGATGTCTTCTTCTTCAACCTCGTGACTTCAGACCAAAGTCTGGCAGCCGTTATTCCCCATCAGCAATCTTGCTGAGGGACTGGCTCCACAAGTTCAAGGCTAGATCAGCACAAGTCGGTCACATAACAGCTGCTGACCAACCAACCAAAAGCAGGGGAGGACTCTCGAGGGATTTAGAAACCCCAAGCCCCCGAGACTCCATTTTCGACTTTCTGAGTCACCCTCTGCTTGGTAGAGGGTCTTTTTTCTCTGTGTGTCTGTTGTACGTACGTTTTCTCATCCCCAATAAATGTTTTCCCTCTATAATGATACTGCGAAGGAGGCCCTGGCTGGCTGGGCCAAGGTGTCCCACGGGTGAGGGAAACATGCCGTGCAGACGTGGCGGCGGGTGGTGTGGCACCTTGGAAAGTCACTCACACCCCAGACACAGCATCCACGGAGGGAGGGAGAGAGAGAGAGAGAGAGAGAGAGAGAGAGAGAGAGAGAGAGAGAGAGAGAGAGAGGGAGGGAGGGAGAGAGAGAGAAAGAAGAAAAAGAGAAAGGGAGGGAAAGAGGGGAAGCCAAGATGGGCAGACCTCATGGTGGGGAAGGAGGAAGGGGGAGGAGAGAGAACAAAGGGGGAGGGTTTCTTCTTAAAGGGAACATAGCATGGCATCAGGAGGATGCTGGGTGGGTCCTAAGGGGCGGGTCAGAATACTAACACCTCAACTGCTGATTCTGTTTTCAGTGCTTGAGACCTCTTGGCTGTGGCCTGTTGAGCTTCATGTTTTTTCCAGCCTTTTCATCCTTTAACTGGCAGAGAAAACGAACCCGATCAAAACCCCCTAGACTGTATCAATCGGATGGAAAAAGAAAACCCATGCAGAATCAAGCCAGACAGAACCAAGATCCCTGTGCCCAAAACACGATAACATTTTAAAGAGTTTATTTGCGCAGACCGTGATGCATGGACTGGGCCGCTCCAAACTAGAAGAGGCGGAGGAGGTACATTGAGGGAGGGCACCATCGGAGGCCCTCTAGGACACACAGAGAAGTGGACAAGGGAAATACTTAGCTCCTGTCGCACTGGTCTTATTTGATCTGCCCCATGAGAAAGTTGTTCACTCTCAGGTTTGTTGCTGCTTTGGGATGGTTGAGCTTAGTTACGTTTTTCTTCAGCAAAGACGTGACTATGATTAATCTTCACCAAGTTGATTGGACTTGGAATCACTTAGGAGACACCTCTGGGCATGGCTGTGATGGTTTTCTAGACTAGGTAACCTGGGTTGGGAAGGGCTACACTGAATGTGGGCAGCATCAGCATAGGAGCTGTGCTCCTGACTGAAAACAAAGGGGAAATCCAGCTGAGCACAGGCCTCTGTGGCCTCTCCTCCCTGACTGTGAAAAAAACCTGGCCAGCTGCCTCATGCTCTTCTCACTCTCTTAACCATGAGGATGGGATGAACCCCTAAAATGAGCCCTATTAAGCCCCGCCCTCCCCTCTCTACCCCTCCCCTTCCCTCCCCCTAAGTTGCTTTTATTGGGAACATTGCCACAGCAGACATGAGAGTAACTAACATAACTGGTCTCCGTCTGACCTGGCTTGAATATCTGTAAGGGCAAATGTGTGGATACACATTGTTTTAGCTTGCTTTTCCATTGCTGTGATAAAAAACACGGTGACCAAGATAACTTACAGAAATGTTAGGTCACCAAGTGGGCCCCTAAGATGGTGACACAGCTGTCACTGGACCTTAGTCAGGTTAGATGGCAAGAGGAAACAGAAACCTAACCCCCAGCATTTCTCAAAGACCCTGTGACTCAGGGACCTTGTTTACCAGATAACTACAGTTTCCTCATTCCTCCCTAAACAGCCATCTGCCACAGGCAAAAGGACATCTGCTACTCATAAACTGACTTGATCGCCACAGGCACAGACCCCCTCCCTTCTGGCCTGTTCTATCCAAAATGGGAGAAAAAGAAATCTCTCCAGCCGAAGGGATCTACCATAGCCCTGAGGACCTTATAAAGCCTACTTGCTCTCCCAGCTGGGCGCTGCTGAATACTCTGGAGACAGCCCGGCGATTTGTCCCCCAATAAACTTTTTTTCTTACCCTTGGGGTTGTCCTGTTCGGTGGTTTCACTGTGCTCACGTACATGAAGAAAGGATTTATTTGGGCTTATAGTTCCTGAGGGATAGGAGTCCATCGTGGCAGGGAATTGTGGTAGCAAGAGGCAGACATGGCAGCGGCAGCCGCTGAGAGTTCACATCCAACTTGCTGCAAGCAGGAAGCAGAGAGAGCACACTGCACTAGAAATGGTTCCAGTCTTTCAGCTTTCAAAGTCTGCCCCCAGGGACACATTTCCTGCAGCAAGGCCACACCTCCTAAGCCTCCCTAAATAGTGTGACCAACTGGGGACCAAGTATCCAAATGCCGGAGACTATGGGGACATTCATTCAAACCCTAACACACCTGCTTTCTAGTCAGGTATTACGTGTTCCTTTATCTGGTTTTCTAAAAAAGAGAGGGCAGGGAGAGCTTGTGCAGAAGGTGAAAAGTGGCAGCTATTCTTGTCAACATGACTCATCTGGACTAAAACCCAGTTGGCTGGGTACACCTGTGAGGGATCTCTCTTAGTCAAATCATTTAATCTGGCTCTTTCGAGGTGGGATGAGCCACCTTAAATCTTAGCCACACATTTAAAGGGCATGGAAGAAGGAAGACCTGGCTCTTCGCCTGCTTGCTTTCACTCCAGCACTCCCTGGTGTTCAAGCCTACTTCTTCAGGATTCTGGCATGGACTGAAGACCAGATGAGACATCCAGCCTGGTGGACTGGACAACTACTGGATTCTTGGACTTTCCACTGGTGGACAGCTGTTGTTGGACTAGCTGGACCACAGCCTGTAAGCCACTCTAATAAATCCTCTTTATATATAGATCTGTTCCTTTAGAGAATCCTGACTAATACATTCACTCATGTTATTAAGAGGTTGCCACTTTCCATCAGGATCAGCCTAGCGTCACAAGCTAGAGAAATCTGTCTCATAGGTAAGGTGAAGAATCATTGCTGTCTAATGGGACCCACTGTGTGCTTGGTGCAATGTGACCTACTGTGTGTTTGGTGTGATGTTAGCACAATATGTGTGCTGCTTGACTTAATCTTCACAATCGTAGCATCTCCACTGTGTATGTGTGTGCATGTGTGTGTGTGTGCGCGCGCGCGCACACACACACACACACACAAACATGTGGAAGCCAGAGGTTGTTTTTGTTGTGCCTCAGGATTCCACTCACCTTGGTTCAAGAGAAGTGTACTTTCTTAACCACAGAGCAATGTCTTTTGCCCTTCACCTTGGTTTGTTAATTTTAAAATTGTGTGTGTGTGGGTGTGTGTGTGTGTGTGTGTGTGTGTGTGTGTGTGTGTGTGTATAATGTTAAACATACTTTTAGAGATGCTGGTGGTATGAGAGAGAGAGAGAGAGAGAGAGAGAGAGAGAGAGAGAGAGAGAGAGAGAGAGAGAGAGCTGGGGTGTAGCTGCCCTAAGGCCCACACCCCAAGCCATCACATTAGTATAAACTTGGGTGAAGGGACGCTAGCCCACTCGAACATGTGGCTTTGGAAGGCCTGGCCCTTCTCTCCATTCCCTCTGCCTTACATTCCTAAAGCTAGCCACCAAGGTCTAGTCCTTTATTTGGCCACTTCCTCCTCCTGAGGCTGACTACCAAAGTCCAGCAATCAAAAGCCCCCTTTGGTTCACCTAATTAACCTGCCCAGTTAAAACTAAACACCTCATCCTAACACAGGGTTTCCCCTTTTACCTTTATAAACTGCCATTTGCCTGTGTGTCACGCCTGTCTCTCCTCTATGCAGAGGCAGCCCTTTGTCCCTCTGGGACAAATACCCCTGCCCTCCTTCCCTTGTCCGCTTCCCCTTCTCCCTCATCCTCTGTCTCCTTTACCACCACATTCTAACCACACCATTCTAACACAGACCTCTCCTTTTCCTCTTCTTAAGAATGATACTTGTGGTGGGAGGTGGTGGCACATGCCTTTAATCCCAGCACTCGGGAGGCAGAGGCAAGTGGATCTCTGTGAGTTCGAGGCCAGCCTGGTCTACAAAGAGAGATCCAGGACAGGCTCCAAAGCTACACAGTGAAACCCTGTCTCAAAAAATCAAAAAAAAAAAAAAAAAAAAAAAAAAAAAAGACCCCTCCAAGGTCGTTTGCTGCTATTTTTCTGCCTAGTCAGAAAGTGGTCACTTTAACTTTTCTTCCTGCTTAATAAAGGATCTCTCTCTGTGAAAACAGGTATTTGGGTATGGTTTGTGCCTCATCCAGGATCTGAGAGGAAGCCCCTACTGTTGGGGTGGGGTCTCCTTCACTGGGTGTGATCAAAGAGGGTTGTTTAACAAAAGGCCCTCTTATCACTTAGGAAATCCCAAGACTGTTAAGTAACAGGCTCCAGGGACAGAAACCATATAATATGCATGTCATACACACAGGCCAACATTCTTTGTTCATACAACAGTTCAGTAATTACTGAGAGTCTATTGTGTTAAGATCTGTTAAAACAAGTCTTGATGGTGTAACAGTTAAAGCTGGTAGGCTCAGTGGTAGGTCCTTGTCTAGCATACCCGAGGTTGCAGTAGCAAAAATAGCTCATATACCTTATGATTTTGTTACTTAGTCCTGAGAAATGTTGCATTATGTATTAGACACTGACATTTGACTTTACATACTTTTTGAACAATACATACAAAAGATCTTTAAATTATCATTTTCCCAATTGTATTTCATATCATTATCTCAACCCAGGATGTGCAAGGATCATAACATCTGAGGAAAGTGTTGATATGTGTCTAATTCAGATTATATCTATACTTCCATAAGCTTTATCCTGACATTTACTAGAATAGAAACCAAACCATTATGGCAGGAAATGGATTTCTATTAAAAATGGAAAGCGTTATTGAGAAGTAAACCTTCTCTATGTACTTTTATAGTTTCTTCCTGGGGTCCTGCTAAAAAGCCAGATTAACAAGAGAGCAGACAAACACACAGGTTTAACTGTACAGGAGTTCACAAAGAGATGTGTTGTGGAACTATTTCTTCTGAGAGCAAACTTTCCATCTCGAAGGGAAGCTCCATTAGAAACAAGATGTTCTAAGGGGAGGTAAAACATTCCACCCTGCAAAGAGGCTCCTTAAACTCAACAAATAAACTACTCAAAAGCTTCAGGAAGTCCCTGAAACTGACTGGATGCACTAGATTCCCCAAGTATAAATGAGCAGTAAGGACAGCTGAGCAGCACCTTCAAGCAAGTTGAGCTGCCTAGAAGAGATTTATACCTGTTGGCACCAGAGAGAAGCCACTGTCAGTCAAGTGATGCCTGGTCCCAGTCAAGTGACTGTAGTTCCAGCTCTTGTGAGTTGTCACTCATATAGGGGTGGGCTTTGGTGATGTAGCTGTCTTTGCCCCTGTAAGGGACCCCTCACCCATATTCCTACAAGTAACCCAATAGACTCACTGGTTCATGCAGTTGAACTTGGATGATATCTGTCTGTATATTGATCCATCCTAGTTCCCCATTTAAGGTGAATAGATGTTTGCTCAAGTCTCCTCAAAAATAGTTTCATACAACATAATATGACTCCACAAGGTTAGAATTTGAAATCTATCCACCATTTTAGGAAAGGGGGAAAAGAGGCAATTTCAAAGAGCAAAATAAATGACTTTCAGGTTAGCAGGGGGAGAGATGATGGTGGCCGTGTAAGAAAATGTCTGCTCAGGAGACTTCTCACCTGGGTGAGGCTGTCTCAGCACGGAGTATCCTTGGCTATCAGAGTTGATCTTCCCATGCTGTGAGTCTTCTAAGGAGAAGAGATTAAAGCAGTTGAGTTTTGGAGGGGTGGGGGGTAGGTTTTGCGTTTCAGAAGGTAAGGACAAGTGAGAAAAGACCTCATCCTTCAGCTGTTGATTTTTAAAATAAAAAAAACCTAAAAAAAAAAAAATGCATGTGACATGGCATGTATGATGGTTTGAAAGACAATGGCCCCCATAGGAGTGATACTATTCGGAGGTGTGGCTTTGTTGGATTAGGCCTTATTGGAGGAAGTGGGTCACTGTGCGGGTGGGCTTTTGAGATCTCCTATGCTCCAGCTACTACTCCCAGTGACACAGTTCAC
>NW_026294584.1:152587426-152596207 GCF_007827085.1 Peromyscus californicus insignis | reverse complement strand
TACACAGGGTTTCGCCTTTTACCTTTATAAACTGCCATTTGCCTGTGTGTCATGCCTGTCTCTCCTCTATGCAGAGGCAGCCCTTTGTCCCTCTGGGACAAATACCCTTGCCCTCCTTTCCTTGTCCGCTTCCCCTTCTCCCTCATCCTCTGTCTCCTTTACCACCACATCCTAGCCCATTCTAACACAGACCTCCCCTTTTCCTCTTCTTAAGAATGATACTTGTGGTGGGAGGTGGTGGCACACGCCTTTAATCCCAGCACTCGGGAGGCAGAGGCAAGTGGATCTCTGTGAGTTCGAGGCCAGCCTGGTCTACAGAGAGAGATCCAGGACAGGCTCCAAAGCGACACAGTGAAACCCTGTCTCAAAAAAAAAAAAAAAAAAAATGACCCCTCCAAGGTCGTTTGCTGCTGTTTTTCTGCCTAGTCAGAAAGTGGTCACTTTAACTTTTCTTCCTGCTTAATAAAGGATCTCTCTCTGTGAAAACAGGTATTTGGGTTATGGTTTGTGCCTCATCCAGGATCTGAGAGGAAGCCCCTACTGTTGGGGTGGGGTCTCCTTCACTGGGTGTGATCAAAAAGGGTTGTTTAACAAAAGGCCCTCTTATCACTTAGGAAATCCCAAGACTGTTAAGTAACAGGCTCCAGGGACAGAAACCATATAATATGCATGTCATACACACAGGCCAACATTCTTTGTTCATACAACAGTTCAGTAATTACTGAGAGTCTATTGTGTTAAGATCTGTTAAAACAAGTCTTGATGGTGTAACAGTTAAAGCTGGTAGGCTCAGTGGTAGGTCCTTGTCTAGCATACCCGAGGTTGCAGTAGCAAAAATAGCTCATATACCTTATGATTTTGTTACTTAGTCCTGAGAAATGTTGCATTATGTATTAGACACTGACATTTGACTTTACATACTTTTTGAACAATACATACAAAAGATCTTTAAATTATCATTTTCCCGATTGTATTTCATATTATTATCTCAACCCAAGATGTGCAAGGATCATAACATCTGAGGAAAGTGTTGATATGTGTCTAATTCAGATTATATCTATACTTCCATAAGCTTTATCCTGACATTTACTAGAATAGAAACCAAACCATTGTGGCAGGAAATGGATTTCTATTAAAAATGGAAAGCGTTATTGAGAAGTAAACCTTCTCTATGTACTTTTATAGTTTCTTCCTGGGGGTCCTGCTAAAAAGCCAGATTAACAAGAGAGCAGACAAACACACAGGTTTAACTGTACAGGAGTTCACAAAGAGATGTGTTGTGGAACTATTTCTTCTGAGAGCAAACTCTCCATCTTGAAGGGAAGCTCCATTAGAAACAAGATGTTCTAAGGGGAGGTAAAACATTCCACCCTGCAAAGAGGCTCCTTAAACTCAACAAATAAACTACTCAAAAGCTTCAGGAAGTACCTGAAACTGACTGGATGCACTAGATTCCCCAAGTGTAAATGAGCAGTAAGGACAGCTGAGCAGCACCTTCAAGCAAGTTGAGCTGCCTAGAAGAGATTTATACCTGTTGGCACCAGAGACAAGCCACTGTCAGTCAAGTGACGCTTGGTCCCAGTCAAGTGACTGTAGTTCCAGCTCTTGTGAGTTGTCACTCATATAGGGGTGGGCTTTGGTGATGTAGCTGTCTTTGCCCCTGTAAGGGACCCCTCACCCGTATTCCTACAAGTAACCCAATAAACTCACTGGTTCATGCAGTTGAACTTGGATGATATCTGTCTGTATATTGATCCATCCTAGTTCCCCATTTAAGGTGAATAGATGTTTGTTCAAGTCTCCTCAAAAATAGTTTCATACAACATAATATGACTCCACAAGGTTAGAATTTGAAATCTATCCACCATTTTAAGAAAGGGGGAAAGAGGCAATTTCAAAGAGCAAATAAATGACTTTCAGGTTAACAGGGGGAGAGATGATGGTGGCCGTGTAAGAAAATGTCTGCTCAGGAGACTTCTCACCTGGGTGAGGCTGTCTCAGCACAGAGTATCCTTTGGCTATCAGAGTTGATCTTCCCATGCTGTGAGTCTTCTAAGGAGAAGAGATTAAAGCAGTTGAGTTTTGGAGGGGTGGGGGTAGGTTTTGCGTTTCAGAAGGTAAGGACAAGTGAGAAAAATCCTTCAGCTGTTGATTTTTAAAATAAAAAAACCTAAAAAAAAAAATGCATGTGACATGGCATGTATGATGGTTTGAAAGACAATGGCCCCCATAGGAGTGATACTATTCGGAGGTGTGGCTTTGTTGGATTAGGCCTTATTGGAGGAAGTGGGTCACTGTGCGGGTGGGCTTTTGAGATCTCCTATGCTCCAGCTACTACTCCCAGTGACACAGTTCACTTCCTGTTGCCCGTGGATCAAGATGTGGGACTCTCAGCTACTTCTCCAGCACCTTGTCTACCTGCATGTTGCCACGCTTCTCACCCTGACAATAATGGACTAAACGTCAGAAACTGTAAGCAGGCTCCAACTAAATGTTTTCCTTTATAAGAGTTGCTGTGGTCACGGTGTCTCTTCATAGGAACCCTCACTAAGAGAGCACGTGTATATATATGGAGGTTAGAAGACAACTTGTGGGAGGTGGTTCTCTTTCCACCATGGATCCTGAGGCTCAAACCCAGGCCATCAGGCTGTGCAAATGCAGCGTGTGTTTTCACCCACTAAGCCAGAATGCCGGCCCAGTTGTTGATTCTTAAATGTCCTTTCAGTTGCTGTTTTTAGATTATTTTTATTGTTTTTATTTGTGAATTGTGTGTCAGTGTGTGTACCTGAGCGCAGGCCCTGCAGAGGCCAGAGCTATCAAATCCCCAGGAGTTGGAGTTAGAAGAAGTTGTGAGCCACCTGACATGGGAGCTGGGAATCAAACTCAGGTCTTCTGGAAGAGCAACAGTGCTCTCAACCACTGAGCCATCTCTCCAGCCTCTGTTCTTGGTGTTTTAAAGACAAGGTTTCATGTACACCAGGCTGTCTTTGAACTTGCAACATAGTCAAAGGTGACCTTTGAACTTCTGATCCTTCTATCTCTGCCTCTTGAGTGCTGGGACTACAAGCAGTGGGCACCATGCCTGGTTTATACAGTGCTGGGGATTGAATCCAGGCCTTCATGCACGTGAGCAAGCACTCTTATCAACTAAGCTAGAACCCCAGCCCTGACACTGACATTTTTTCTTTAAAATGCAGAAGTGGCTCACCAAAGCAACCTCCTGTTAGTTTCAGACTTGTGCCATTGTGGCACAGTCTGGGGAGAGGCACATATCCTGACCTTTACTAGAAGAGGAATCAAACTATTATGGCAGGAAATGGATTTCTATTAAAAATGAAAAGCATTTTGAGAAGTAAACCATCTCTATGCAATTTTACAGTTTCTTCTCCCCAACGTTCTGTTGGTTTCAGACTCAAAATAACCCTCATGCAATTGTGGCACAGTCTGGACCCTTTCAGTGCATCTATTACCCACTAAATAGACATTGCTTTTGTTAACCCTTTGAAAAGGCGTTTAAATACTTATTTGTAAATTCAACCTAATGAGAAGTAGATTTTGTCTTATTTAACAATCTTACCTTTGATTAAAGGTAAGATTTTAAGTTTACATAGAAAAAATTTTTTAATGATATTTTCACATGTTCATTTTCTAATGTTAATTTTCTAATGTTCTAATGTTTCTAATGTTCATTTTCTTTGTCCACTAACATGATACAAAAAGACGACCTTTCTTAATGATGCTTTGTATCATCAAGAAGCACTGAGTCTTAAGGAAGTGCCTCTGCTTTTAATATGAGAAGGTTTTTGGAATTACTGCAGAGATTGGGAGGACTGGAGCTGGTGGGAGTCCCTGATTGATGATATACCCCATGGGACACTTGTCTTTGTAAGGACAGTATTTCAGCAACTATCGGCAGGAGCAGTGGTGGGTGAGTTCAGAAGAGAAACCAATACTTTTAAAACTTTGAGTACTTAACAATTGAAAAACTCCTATAGATCCATCATTACCTTGAAGTCTGAGGCAGGAAGGGTCCAAGTTGGAGGTCCACCTACGGAACACAGCAAATCTGAAGCCAGCCTGAGCCATGTAGATCTTTTCTCATTAACAAAACCAAACAACAACAAATACACACAAAACTAAAAAAAACAAAAAACAAACAAAAAAAACCAAAAAAAAACCAAATTTTTTTAAAGGGAGAGAAATTACTTGTTCATATGTCTTTTTTTTTGCACCTGCTCGTTAAAGCGGGTTAACTAGGTGTGGAGGTAGACATCCATGACCTCCACACGTGGGCTGATCAACACAAGTTCAAAGGTAACCTGGGCTACAGCAAGTTCTAGGCCTACTAGTGGGCAGAGCAAGACCTTGTCTAAATACATGATAGATAGACAGATGATAGATAGGCAATAGATAGATAAATGATAGATATAGAGGATAGATATACAGGTATATAGATGATAGATATAGACGATTGATAGATAGATAGATAGATAGACAGATAGATAGATAGATAGATAGATAGATAGATAGATAGATGATAGATAGATAGGCTAGAGAGAGAGCTTTCAGTGGACAAACACATTTGATGAGAAAGCCTGATAATCTGGGTTCACTCCCAGAATCTATATGGTAGAAGAAAAAAACTGACTCCCACAAGTTGTTCTTGGGTCTTCACATATGTACACAAGTAAATAATTTTTTTTCTTTTTAAAAAGATCTATTTTTATTTTATGTGTATGACTGTTTTTACTGTACGCATGTCTGTGCACCACATGCATTCCTGGTGCCCTCAGAGGCCAGAAGAAGGTGCTGGATTCCCTGGAACTGGAGTTGCAGATGGTTGTGAGTCACCATGTGGATTTTTGGGAACTGAACTCAGATTCCCTGCAAGAGCGGGAAGTGCTCCTAAATGCTGAGTCATCTCTCTGTCCCTAAATAAATGTTTTTCAAAGTGGAAATAAATACATAGATATAATAAAACAAAAAGGGAAATGTGCAATAAAGATTTGGAATAACCTCATGACCTTTTAAAGTCACAGATAATCTATGACAGGCTATCAAGGGAACTACAGCTGATAGAAACTAATATTTTTTTCTTAGGATGTGTAATTTCTCCAAAATAAATCTGAAAATCATTAAGAACTAAACCAAGACAGCAAATTCCATGAGGCGGTGACTCAAAGAGGCTGTAGTGATTATTTTTAACCAATTCTTTGTTTAGATTAAATTGAACAAACAGCCTCTGAGGCAGTCTTGATATCGAACCGTCCCCACTGGAGGACCACACCAATCGATTCCTCTTATTTAAGTTATTAAGACTGTTGAGAAATGTAAATAATTGAAAGAAAGCTCTTTGGAATTTAAAAGGTTTTGACACAATAGACATCCATGTAGCTGTTCATTTGGCCAAGTGCACCACACAGATGCTACCTAGGGGAGGAAATTTGATGGCTACATTACAGTGTCTGACAAAAGGCTATAAAGCACTGGCTGGTGAAGTCAGTTCTTTTATTACTCCTGGCTGAACTTTCACATCTCCTCAAACCCACAGTTGTAATGTAGGGAAATGATTTCTCTCTCTCTCTCTCTAATTTAAAATTTCCTTTTTATGTGTATGTGTGTGTGTGAGTGACTTCTTTTTTTTTAATCTAAAGAATTCTTTTTAAGTGTGTGTGTGTTTGCATGCGCGTACACATGAGTGCAGGTGCCTGTTGAGGTCAGTAAAGGGCATCAGATTCCTCAGAGCTGGAGTTACAGGCAGTTGTGAACTGCCCAATGATGTGGGTGCTGGGAATTGAACTCCAGTCCTCTGAAAAAGCAGCAAGTGCTCTAAACCACTGAGCCATCTCTTGAGCCTTAGGAAAGATTTATTTCCTCATCCATTATTAGGTTCGTGCCCAAGATGCCTATAACAAGTTAAACTAACCAAAGAAGAACATGCAAGTTGAAGCGACAAAGGAGCCGTCAGAGGAGAAGGCTCAAAGAAACAGGGAAAACAGTACAGATGTAGGCAGTGGTGTGCCTGTGTGGTTGGAGGACTAAAGGGTGACCTCATGGTAAAATGGGGAAATTCAGAAAGATCTAAGTTTCAGCTCCCTGGAGGCTCTTGTCTTTGAAGATGAGTAGCCTTGGGTATAGGGGAGAGACATCTGAAATGAAGATCTATAAGTTTATTTATTTATTATATTTTAACTTAGCATACTAAATAATGGCTTTCATTATGTAAAAGACTGCTTTAGAGTGAACTCAGAAAATTCCACTTTCCAATGGGATGGGGTAGGAGAAAGTATGTCTTGACTACTCTGTGTCCCCAGATGTCACAATGCCAGTGTGCCATAAACCCTGTCACTGAGAAAGAAGGCTATGGCTCATTTGCTCATACATCCATCCACTACCCATCCCTGCATCTATTACTCAGTCACTCATTCATTCATTCCTATAGTGCTATGGATTGAGTCTCGGGGCCTCGTGTGCATGTTGGGCAAACTACCATCAAGCTATCACCTCCCCAACTGCAAGAAACCTGTTATTGACTTAATAGTGTTTTAATCAAATTGTGGAAATGCCCACCATTTTAGTAACCTTTTAAGAGCCCCAGTGACACCACATCTAACTACACACATCAGCATGTATTATTTAACCAGAAATGAGTACATGCATCTGCACGATGTCCCTTTATTTATTCTCCTGTGCTAGGTGAGTGGAAAAATTTAATGCATCTCAGGAGCCAAAACAGTTATTTTTCTGTAAGATACAAAGAAGAGAAAAACTGAGCTTTCTCTGCTGCAGGCTGTCATAGATTAATGAGAATGTGAATTCTTGCCCCGTAGCTTCTGCATTTAATATTATCTCTCTTATTTGAAGATGATGCTTGATGGGTTGGCCAGGACACCCCAAACACAGAGCAACTTTCCTTGTTTGTAGGAAGTCTTCGGCATAGTAAAAGCTAAGTGGTCACACCTTGGAAACCTCAAAGTAAAATACTACAAGGTAAATAAAAATTTATTTCCCTATTTCTCTAATAGTTCAGAGGTCAGTGAGTTGTCCAGGGCAAGTAAATAGCACTGATCCACAGGCCATGGGGGGATCCAGGCACACCAAGTTCCTGAAACGTCAACCCTTAAAATGCCTCATGATGGGCTGACTAAAATTCCAACCACAGAAGGGAAAGGAAGAATGAGCCAGACAGTTTCCTTCCACCATTGTTATATTATTATAGTAACATAGTAATATTAAGATAATATGGGAGTTTATCAATTGTTGGAATCCTTGGACACATCAATCAGTAGGGATATTGTCTTCTTATGTAGACTTCCAAAACCTCATCCTTTGCCTTACCAGTGGTCCGCTGAACCCTGCCCCACTACAGTACTCCCCACCACGTTACATAGTACCTCCTGCTAACATCAGTGGGAAGAAAATGAACATTAACAAACTTTGGTTAAGTTTGTATCCTGTATCTCAATCCTGACTTTGTCTGGCTCTATTTGAGCCAGCATACAAACACTGTACTTATGTATATATGTATGAAACATTCTCTGAAGTGTTATAAGCCAGCATAGAATTCCAGGTTCTTGTGTTCCACGACAAAGAATTGCATCAGGGACACATAACAAGATAACAGAAATAGACATCATTTATTTTAAAATTTATTTATCTAAAATAATTTTTTTCTTTATTTTTTATTTTCTGTGTATGGGTCTTTAGCCTGCAAATATGTTTGTGCACCACATGCATGCAGTGTCCTCAGAGGCCAAAAGAGGGCATCAAATTCCTTGGGCTGGAGTTACAGATGGTTGTAGCCACCACATGGGTGCTGAGAATTGAATCCCAGTCCTCTGGAAGAACAGCCAGAGCTCTTAACTGCTGAGCTATCTCTCTAGTCCCAAGAGAAAGGCTTTCTTCAAGATGGAAGTAGATTGTGTAGTTTACGTTTTCTTTAGGCCTTCAACCAGCTCCCAAATGAAGACACAGAGACTTATTAATTATGAGTGCTCGACCTTAGCTTAGGGTTGTCACACTAGCTCTTATAACTTATATTAACCTGTTTCTCTTCATCTATGTTTTGCCTTGGGGCTTTTTACCTTTCTTTCATTCTGTATGTCCTACTTTCCTGCTTCCTCTGTGTCTGACTGGTTGGGCCTTGGCCTCTTCCTATCATCTCCTTTTCTTTCTTCTTTTCTTTTTCCTTGAACTTAAATTCCTCCTCCAATTTACTCTCCCTGCCCAGAAGTTCTGCCTATACCTCCTTCAAAACTATTGACCATTCCGTTTTTTATTAGCCCAATCAGGTGCCTTAGGCAGGCAAGGTTAAAAAAGCAACACATCTTTACATAATTAAACAAGTATTCCACAATAAACAAACGCAACACAACCTCTACATAGTTAAACAATGCGACACACCTTTGCTTAGTTAAACAAATATTCAGCAACAGGATAGTGAGTTGGGAAAAGGGATACACTAGTGAGCACTGGGCTGGGAGTCTCAAGGACACTTTGCAGGTCATTTTCACAGCCCCTGTTTTCTCTAGCATTTGCATATCAAGGGCTTTGCTCTGGCTTTTGTATGTGGAGGCTTTTCTTGAGCATGCACTGTTTGTTGTGTGTAGCCTGGGTGGGGGAGGATTCCCAGGTCTTTGCCAGATGGCTTCTTTCCTACGTCAGTCTTGCTGCTGCCTTCTCCAGCCCCGTGCAAGCTTGCCGTGCTCATCCCCCTGGTGCACCCGGCTCTTCCTGGTTTCGCTTACTTCAGTCTGTGGGGAAAACAAACAAACACAAAGC